>NW_004955460.1:11150915-11176758 GCF_000276665.1 Chinchilla lanigera | reverse complement strand
AAAAAAAAAAAAAAAAAAAAAGATCCAGTCGAAGGCCTGGAGCTCACTGTAGTGTCCCACATGAGTCCATATCAAGAGGCTGAAGGGTCAGTGCTGGAAGCCCTAAGGCAACGTCCAAAGTGAGGGTGAAGACTGGAGCTCCTCTGAAGAAACAGAAGCAGCGAGCCTGCCTTCTTCCTTTCCCTTTTATTCCACTCAGGTGGCAAACATACCCAGGGCGGGGCTTCTGTCTTCAGTAAAGCCCTCAGCCACTCCCAGAACTGTGCTGATCCAACTTAGTTGGGCATTTCTTATGCAAGTTGACACAATCAGTTAATCATCACAACATCCAAAGGATTTTTTAAAATTTTTTGTAGACATTATTTCTATTTGGAAGTTCTTTCCTCACTTTTCTCTTTTTCTTTTCTTCTTTCTTTTTTTTGGAGACACGGTCTCACTGTGTAGCTCAGGCTGACCTTGAATTCTGATCATCCTGCCTCAGCCTCCAAAGTTCTGGGAATACAGGTGTGTGCCACCACAGCCAGCCCTCTTTTCTTGGTTTCTGTGCTTTATTTTCCCCCAGCTTTATTAGGTTATAATTGATCAATAAAACTTGTATATATTTACGGTCAACAACATGCTGTTTTAGCATAGGTATGCATTGTGAAATGATTAACTGAAGCAATTAACATATCCATCACCATACACATGCACCCACTTATTTGTGCAGGGAACACTTAACACCTATTCTGAACAATTTTCAAGTATATAGCACTTATTGTTAAGTACTATCACCAGGCTGTATAGTAGAACTCTAGATTTTTGCAGGGAAGGAGGGTACTGGGGATTGAATCCAGGGCTTGCTCACTGAGCTATAGTGTCACACTGAGCTTCACACCCAGCCCTTTGTGTATTTCGTTGTTTTATTTTGAGACAGGATCCCACTGAAGGAGTCTGACCGCCACCTTCCCAGGCTGATCAGAGACCACTTTAAGCCTCTTCCATCTCCTCCTCTACCCCTGCTAAAGATGTACAATTATGGATTAATAAGGCCCAGTGACCACGGCTACACCCCACAACTCCATCACCTTCTCCAGCCCTGCTTCTGGCAGACGCCCACCACACCCTACACTTCGCAAGCCTTATCTGTAGCGGGTCACCTCAGCTCCTTTTCTCTGAACTTTCTCCCTCCCAGCCTCACTTGGACTTTTTCCTTTCACAGCCCCGTTTATGCTCATGACCCTATAAAAGACCTCAGAGCCTGTGTGACTGTTACTGGGCCAGTCTGAGTGCCAGGGCGGTCCCTCTCAGGCTTACTCTGAAATAAACCTGTCTTGTTGAACTTACACCTTTGTTTTTTCTTCCTTTTCCCTAACACCCACTAAGTCGATAAGTTTTCAAGGCTGGGCTCAAACTTGGAATTCTTCTGCCTCAGCCTCCCAGAGTACTCGGATTACAGGCCTGCACCACCACGCCCAGAATTTATTTTTTTTTTTTGCTCAACTGCAACCCTGCACTTTTGGTCAGCTTCTCCCGATGCACCCCCAACCCCACCCCAGCTCTGACAACCACCACTCTGCTCTGCTTCTGAGCTGGGCTTTGTTGTATGCCATGCACAAGGGAGACATGCGGGGTTTGTCTTTCTGTGCCTGGCTTAGTTCGTGCAGAGTCTCATCCATTACCTTCACCCAGATTCTTCCACACAACCGGCCTTTCATTTTTGTTTGTTGTTTGTTGTTGCTGTTGTTGTCCAGGCTGAACAGTATTCTCTATATCCAAAGGAAATGAAATTGGAGTGTTGAGGAGACATCTGCCTTCCTGTGTTCACTGCAGTTCTTTTCACTGTCCCCAAGCTGTGAACTTCACTGAACTAGCCACTGAGTGGATGCATTCATCTATTGAATGAACACGAAAAGGAAAGGTGCTGGGTACATCTCCAGATGCCACAGAGTTTACTTTAACAGAATAAATGTAGTTGATATCCAATTTTATACCATCTTTTAAACAACAGCTCATCTGGTTTGCTTAACATATGTTAAATGACCTATTCTCTCTGGCCTCTGGTTTGAAAATCAATGTCATGTGACCCTTTACTTTGTGTACTGGAGCCTATTCTTATATCCCCTCTGTCCCTTGATTTTTTTTTTTCATTCTTGTGCCAGTACCTTCATTTTATTATTTTTTTTCTTTGAGATAGGCTAGTTTTGAACCTGTGATCCTCCTGCCTCAGCCTCCTGAGTAGCTTGGATTGCTGGTGTGTGCCACCACACCCAGCCAGAGCTTCTACTGTGATGAGAGTAGTTCTGTCACATTTCTGTTGGCAAATGTTAACTCTCCTTCATTCCAAAGTCTGCAGAACTGGAGGTGCCTCCCAAACTGAGCTGTTCTCCACTGCTTCTCCATGGGATCTGGAATGTGTAACATGCCAAATCAGGGAAACAAGAGACAGCGTCAGGCTGTATCTGTCAGGTTTGTTCAGGAAAACAGAAACCAATTTAGATGAAGAGATTTAATACAAACTACAAGAGACTGAGATAATAGCACAGAAAGGGAAGAGGGAGGGAGGACGGGGAAGCTCAGGACACATGGAAGCTGCTGCCAGTGGTCACAGCTGTTCTCCCATCTCCCACCGCGGGACGCAGAGGCTGTGTGTGTTCCAGACAGAACGCCTCCGGCATCCCGGGCACCTGACTGTGCAGACACCTTTTGCAGCCTCCAGGGGTAGCGTGAGTGAGAAGCCAGCTTCTGTTGCAGGGTGCACCTGAGGTTTGGGGGTGCCACCAGCTCTGCACTGCAGCACAGTTGCTGTGTTTTTACTGTGTCCTCCAATTTCATGTGCCGCAAACTTAAGTCATAGGTTAATGGTGATGGGGGCTGGGCTATTGGGAGGTAGCTAGGGTCAGGTAGGGCCACGAGTGTGGGGCTCCCAGGGTGCTATTATCTAAGAATGAGAGAGACCCGAGTGGTTCAATTGCTTTTCTCAGCATGTGGTGCCCCTGCACCTCCTCTACAGAGAACCCCCAGCAAAAGGCCCTCAGCAGGTGCCTCCCAGATTCCAGCCCCATTCTCTCAGGCTTCCAGAATGTGAGCTAAATAAACTTCTTTCCTTTATAAATTACCCAGTCTGCAGTCTTCCATTATAGCAGCAGAAAACAACCCTTGACAACAGCCTGTCCCGATTAACATGCTATGCTTGATTTTGAGTAAATGACAGAGAAATCTCTCTTCTCTCTCTCTCTCTCTATCTATCTATCTCTATTTCTCTCCCCTCTGTCTCCTTCTCTTTCCCTTTCTCTCTCTCCCTCTGTCTCCCCTTCCTCCAGTATACACACATCCCTCTATATCCTAAACCAGAAACTAGTTGCAAATGGGATTTGGAAAAGACAAGTCAATGGAACAGGAGTGGAACCTCAATTTCCCTGAATATATTTTGTTACAGTTTTAACAATGAGACTGTGTAATTCATTTAAATCCATTTAAAAATAAAATTAAAACAAAATCAACCCGGATGTGGTACCACACATCTGCGATCCCAGCACTCTCGGAGGTTGAGGCAAGAGGATCACAAGCTCAAGTCCCACCTGTACAACTTAGTGAGACCCTGACTCAGAATAAAAACCTTTTTTAAAATGGAGGAGGTAAGAACACAGCCACTGAGGTCACGTCCAAGTACTGCTAAGAAAGAAAGAAAATTAAAAATCAGTAAATCTTTAAAAATTTAAAACAAACAAATGGGCACAACTGTATAAAAATTGGTGCTATCAGAACATAAAGAAAACAATTATTTCACACATCTTTAAAATAGAGTACTTCTTGAGATGTTAGTAAGAATTGCCTCCTCAGTACTCTATAGCCATGATGAGGAGGAGGCCAAGGAGAGAAAACAAAGAGGCCGAGAAAAAGCAGCTGCTTTTGCTGCACCACTAAGAGAAACAGATCCCAGGTCTGATTCCCGGGGCTCCAAGAAGAACTCGACAACTGCATTCATCTGCTACCACTGTTAAAAGCCAGGCCACCTCAAGAGGAACTGCCCTAAGAGGCCCCATGGGCCATGCCCTGGATGCAAAGGAGACCACTGGAGATCGGTCTGTCCTCTGAGGTGGAGGCCCCAGAGCTCAGACCCATGCTACCAGTTAGTCCAACAGGAATGAGAGGGCTTGGGGCATGGTCTGCCTTCTCCCTCTGGCCAGACCGTCATCTCCAGCGAGGAGTCCTGGGTAATCATGACTATGGAGGAACAAGAAAACAGCCTGTTGCTAGACACAGGTGCAAGTCTCTCGGTCCTTCTTTTCAATCCTGGCCTTCCTTCCAGCCATCATACCTCAGTGAAAGGAGTCACTGGTGAGGAGGTAATATGCTATTTTTGACAACCCTTAGGCTGTAACTACTTATTAGATCCTTCTTGCATAGCTCTGTCTTCCTGAGAAACCACTTTGAAGATACCACCATGTATTACAGCAGCCATTGATATTTTCCTACTAATCTATCCATAACTGTGTAAAGTTTGTAATGTTCCTATCCTATTTCATAAATGGATGTATGTTTATTATTATGTGTTTCCTACAACAACCATTGAGAATAGTTAATGATTTTTCAATAGGTCACTCATGTATAGCTCTATTTATTTTCTTTAGAAGCCACTTTGAAGATACCAAAGTATAGCACAACAACTCTTGATAATCTCCTACCTCTTTTGTCTCTAACTCACTATTATTTGTCTATTTGTTTTCCTGAGAAACTATTTTGTAGATAATAATATGTAAAACGATAACTATTGATAATTTCCTACCATTTTGTCTGTAATATGCTAAGTCCCCCCTATTACTATGTTATCCTTGTTTTACTCTTTAAAATAAAAAAAAAATAGAGTACTTCAACCATTTTTCCCTAGTTGGGCATAACCTGGGCATGAACATGAAATAAAATAAAAATAAAATAGCTAAGAAGTCTTCAATCACATTTATTTTGCCTAGTAGACTAGTAATATTGATACTGTTATCTTGAAACAACCTGATGTATATTATGAGTTAAGCAAAATTTTCACTATAAAATTAAAAATGCAAATATAAGATTTAGGAAGTTAAGCAAATTTCCTGGGTCTTATTTTTTTAAGTATTTGGTATTTAATTTGAATGACTTAGATGCTTCATACTAAGTCTAAAATTAAAATGCTGAAGGCTGGATGCTTCAACTTGAATTACAAGAATGAACTTGGGATTTTATGGGATGCATTTCCACTGGAAAGACCTGGGGCAAGGCCACCCCTGAGCACCCCCTGTGCACAGCCAAGCTATGTCAAGCTTCCCCGAGAGTCCACATTTTGATATCTAAATACTTTTATTATCTAAAAGGATCCACCAGTTCCTCAGAGAAACAGCTGACCTGCAGGCTGAGACAAAAGGACCCATGGCAAGTCCAGGACATTTTGGTTTTGCTCAAAAAATGAGGTCTTTGTCAAAGATTCAGGTGGTTGGCACAAAAGGATGAGGAGTCCAGCATGAAGAAAGCCGCCGTGCATATCCGCTGACTCTAACATTCTCCTCGCTCACAAGTTATTTCACAGTGTGTTCTCAAATGCCTGACCAGTGAGCAGTGTTTAACTTGTCTTTCTGTATTAACTTCTGACTTAATAGCAGCGTGATCAGAGCACCAGGGCCACATGAAACCTACTCTGTAAGATTTATTGAGGCTTCGGTGTGGCCTGGTGCCTCCATGATTAATGTCTGTGGGTCTCCGTGTATTTTCGATGACTCCTGCGCTGAATGCAGAATTCCACGGGGTTCGTTAGGTCGGGCTGTGATTTGTGCAACTCTCCCTGTTCCTGCTCATTTTTGTCCGAATGGCTTATCCATAATTGAAACGATTGTAACAACCATAAGGGTGGATTGATCAATCTCTTCTGCAGCTCTGTTTCTCTCATCAGCTATTTAGGGCTTATTTTGCCCAGTGTACCTATCTTGGGAGTGGCAGCACCTTCTCGCTAAATGAAACCGGTTCACGTGCCACAAAGACCAGCTCACGCCTTCTGATGCTTTTCATCTTAAAGTCTCTTTTGCCTTCAGTTAATCTTAGTAGCACAGGCTTTTGAGGAATATATTCCTGGTAGGGCTTTTATCCCACACTTTTGTTTTGCTCCTCCCCACAGCAGGCTATAAAGTCACTGGCTCCTACAGACACAGCCTGGATTTAAGGGAGGGGCACATTTCCTGCCTCTGCCCACCTTATGGTTCCCCAGATGGGGTGTGGGAAGCCAGCTGGGAAAGAGCAATTTTCACTTAAAAGAACCCTGGGAATCCATTTGTCACACAAGGTGGAGAAACCGAAGCAGCCACCCTCAGCTTTCCCATCTTCTTTTCTTTTGCTGAATTTCACCTTTAGTTTAGTTACTCCACTTTGACTTTGGGACCAGAAATTGAAGGAAGCTTACTAGGGAGGAAAGAACAAAAAGACCCAGGGAAAACCTACCTGATCAGGGCAGAAAGGGCCCTTTTCTGGATGCACTAATTCAACAGTGCTGTATGAATTAGAGCTAGTATCTCCATTAGTCTAATTTCTGTTGCTATAACAAAATCCCTGTTGCTGGAAGCTTATTTAGCTCAAACTTCTGGCACCTGAAAATCTAGGAATCAGGAACGCTTACTGATTCAGCCCTGGGAGTCGCTCTGACTGGATCGTCACATGGCAATGGTATCACAGTGGAGGACACACGGGAAGGAGAGCCCACACCACGAGAGAAGAAACCAGAGCCTGGGGAGAGGCCGGTTCTGCTCTGTCACAACCACCCTCTCACAGAACCAACTAGGATTCCTGTGAGCACCACCTTGATCTCTCCCAAGGGCAGCTCCCCCATACCCCCTCCAGATGCCAGCTCTTGAAGGGCCCACCACCTCCAAACATTACCAGAAGGGGACTCAGCATCCAACGCATGAATCATCGGAGGACAAAGCACATCAAACCAAACAGTATCTAAGTGACCTTACAACTTCCACGTCTACAGCAATGCCCTTTTCTTCTGAATCAGGAGAGACTGATGCAGGAGCTCACATGCCCAGCAGGGCGTTTGGAGCACCGCAGCATGGGCTCATCCAGAGGTGGCTGGTTTTGGGCTCTGTGGAATCTCCCAACAACCTGGGGGTGTCCCAGGATGGACAGCAATGCTCAATTTTTGAAGCAGTCGTGATCGTGGGTTTGGTGACTGCAGGCAAAAGGGAGCTTTTGGAGGGAGTTAGAGTCCATGTCTCAGGGAGACACAGTAGCGCCTGTAGCTTGCTGTTGATTTTGTTCTGCAAGGACTTGGCGTAGGGCAGGGATTTAATAGGGAAGACAGGACTTCACAGACACCGAGTTGAAAGGACCAAATTTGAAGATTTTGATTGAATTGCAATTACATCAAGCTTTTGGAACCAACTTATAAACTTGAAAAGGACAGCCTTTGAGGCTGAGAGAGACACATTCATTACATGCTCCAATTGTGACATGACCTTCTAACTCTGTTTAGAATGTTTGGAAGTCAGTTTACCTATGTGTATAAATGCCTTATGAAAAGAGCACAACTTTGATGTAGAAATTCATACATGAAGATTTAAGAATTTAAAACATCAGGACATAACCTAAATAACTATTAGTACAAGATTCATGAAACAGACCACAATGTATTACTGCAAACAAATACTCTGCAACCATTAAAATTATTCCACAGATCAATAATTATTGGCATGCAAATACGGTCATGTTATTTTAGGTGGAAAAAAGAAATATAAGAGACAATTGAAAAATACAACGTAGGTGATTATTCTAGAAAAAATTTTTTTTGGTTTTCTGAGACAGGGTCTCACTGTGTGGTTCAGGCTGGCCTTGAACTCACTGTGTGGCCCAAGCTGGACTCGAACTCTTGGTCTTTCTCCTCCTCAGCCTCCCAAGTTCTGGGATTTCAGGCATGTTCTACCCTTGCTACAGTAAAATATATACTGTTAAGAATATTGGGGTAAGTATATTCAAATGAAGGGGAATATTCTGAGTATTCTGAGAGGGGTTAATGGAAAGATGTCTTTTAGAAATTTGCTGTATTTTGATCCCTCTTCACATACTTTTTTCTTTCTGAAAGAAACATTTCTGAATAAAAAAAAAATGTACCTGGAAAAAATTATTCATCAAAATGCCAACGAAGGTTATCTGAATATTAGGATTATTAACAAAGGGTAGCAGCAGGTCGCACTGGTGGCCAGGTACTGCCCAGGGTTGTCATCTTTAGGCTTTTTTTACATTTTGTAAGTTATTGAAATAAACATAAATTATTATACTAATTCATAAAAAAACGAAGTTACTAAAGACCCCACTGCTAAACTCTGTAAGCACTGCAAGGAATAACTGGTCTACTAGGTGGTTTGTTTTTACTCTAAATTCTGAATTTCCAAAGAGTTGGGAGTACTTTTCACCCCTTACCTTCTCCCCACACTCTGTACACCACACTGCATATAAGGAGAACTCCTTGATCGCTGTTGATTGATTGGGCGGTTAGATGTTAAACACTGAGGAGAAATTACCGAAAATAGCTAAGAACTAAACTGCGTGGCTGAGCTTTGGCACTAGAACTTTAATAATTGAAAACCAAAGCCTTCAAGTGATTTTATTATAAATGAACCTGCCTCCTAGATCCCCTTCAGTTTTGAAATCTCGCCAAAGTATTGCTTCTGATCCCATCACTTGGCTAACGTGGAAGTTTTAAAAGCACTTAATGACATCATTATCCCGCAAATCATAATGAGGGAGGTAAAATGAATCATGTTTTTTGGAAATATGGAGCGGTGGTCTCTGATTCTGGATCAGAACCTGTCCAGGGAAATCTGAGGAGTTGACAAAATATTATCCCAAATTCCCAATGTCCCTACCAGCTGTTCTGCCCTCTGTATCAGTCAGCTATTGCTACGTAACAAACCACAAATCTCAGTGGTGAGGGAAAGATAGTATGTGTCTGTTGATGGAGGCTGGGCTCATCTGGGAGTCCCTGCTGGTTCAAGTTACACTCTGGTTGCCTCCCCAACTTCCACCTCCAGGATTTGAAGTCATTCTAAACCAGGAGTGCTCAATATTGGGGTCCAGGCAGCAGGAGTAGAAACCACCCAGAGCACTTCTCCTATCAGTGACTGATATCCTGCCTCTAAAGCAAACATTCACACTGGGAAAGTGGGTTCTTACAAAGTCACAACCATGTGCAATAGGAAATTGAGGAACTCACTCCCCTGTACCCTGCGTGTCAGAGCCTTCCCTTTGTCTCATGGGCCTCTCAAGCCCTAGCTTCCTCACACTGAGGCACTGTGAACAAAATGAAGTTCTAATTGTTAGAAAGAATATCACGTGGGGACATTAGCACTGGACCCCAGGAGACAAACTGGAATTTCAGGTGAGACAGCATCCAAGTACTCATCTCTCTGCCTAAGAGGAAAGCCAGCCTACAACAGTAAACACAATGTGTCAAGCAAGCTCTTCTCCCGAAGGTTCTTGGGAGAAGAGGAGCCCCCCACCCCCTCAAAGGGTAAGCGCAGCTCCTCTCCCAGTCATGACAGCCAGGATGGGAGAAGAAGGTGGCCACACCCAGGGCCAAGGGTGAGACCCACAGCCAAGCCGCAGCAGAGGGTAGCAGCAGGTCACACTGGTGGCCATGGACTGTCCAGCACTGTCTATTGGGCTGGGCTCTCAGGGACTGTGGTGCAGCACATAGATAAATAAAAATGACATTAGCGACTTTTACCTTCTCCTCTGCAAACCCAGATGGAATTGGCGAAGATTGAGTCTACTGCATTGTAAGTGGGGAGGGTCGTCCAGAGCTCCCAGGGGCTTAAATTCGGCTGGAACAGAAGAACAAGACCCTCTAACTGACAGCACGGAAGGCAAATGTAAGATGTAGAGACCAGTGCTGCAGGTCAGGGTGGCCTGCTAGGACAGTCCAGAGGGCTCCTCAGTGCATGGCTCTCCCCCAGACCTGCTGAATCCCTGGTGTGGAGTCCAGCAGCCTGAACTCCATGGTGCCCCAGCCTCCAGCCCTTTCAGGGCATCGGGGAGAACTGGAGCCGTGAGTGTGAGCGTGTAGGGCGACTAGCGCCCCCTGGAGGCGAGTGGAACCAAAAGAAGCCAGAGAGAAAAACCAGAGCAACATCCCCTGAATGCCAAAGACAGGCCTGTTCCTAGGCTTTCCAGCCACGCGAGGCAGTAAATCTCTTGTTTGTCAGAGTCACTTTGGATGCTGTTTCTGTCCCTCGAAGTTAAAGATGCTAGCAGACACAGACGGCTAGGGGTGCACGAAGGCAGAGCTGGTGCCGACACCACTATGGCACACACACAAAAGTGAAGCCACTGGAGCAGAAGCAGGGTCTAGAGAGGCCAACTGCTCTGGGCCCTGCCTGACTGTGGGCGGGGATCTCAGCCCAGTGACCAAGGAACCAAGCTTGCAGCCACGCAGCTCAAAGAGGTCACAGCCAGCCACGCTGCACCTTGGGACCTGGCCAGGAATGCAGACTCTCACCTCCCCCCAGCACTTCCTGAATGAGACCCTGCAGTTCAGCAGGATACTGTCTCATACACACACACACACACACACACACACACACACACACACACGGTTCCAGCCTAATTAGTGGGCAAAGTGGATTACGGTGAATGAAATCCCAGTTACTTACCATAACAGTCAAATTTAATTTCTACCTATCCAATCCTATGTAGAGCTGCTCTTCCAAGGATTGTGATGCTCAGATCACCAAGGCAGCCTTCAACCACAATACAGTGTGAAATAATGTACGATAGGATAGAATACAATCATATATAATTAACATATGTATTACTGTAACATTCACTGTATATATTATGTAAGTATATAGTATATACATAAATATATATATAATGTGGTTATATATACAACATATCTATGGTGTATATGTTTTATCACATTAATTGTACATATTACATTACATTAATACATTAATTACTTTATGCAATGTATTATGGGCTGAGTGTGGTGGCACATGTCTGTAATCCCAGCACTCTAAGAGACTAAGGCAAAAAAACTAAAAGTTCAAGCCCAGCTTGGGCAAATACAGACCCTCTCCCCCGCCCAAGCATTCAGGACTTTGTTTTGAGAACTTGTCTCAAAATGAAAAAATTTTTAAAGCAGCTGGGAGCTAGGCATGGTGGTGCATGCCTCTAATCCCAGCACTCGGGAGGCTGAGGCAGAAGGATCACTGCAAGTCTGAGGCCAGCCTGGACTATTTAGTGAGGTCAAGGCCAGCCTGTACTCTATACCAAGACCCTGCATCAAAAAAATAAATAAATAAATAAATAAATAAAGCTGGAGATGTAGCTCAGTATTAAGGCCCTTGGTTCAATCCCCAGGGCTGAAAAAATTATAAAGTATTATGCACTGTATTATGAGATCACCTTGAAGCACCCTCAGTATCAGACATAATTTCTCACAAACTTGTGTTTATGGGTTGCATTAGCCTGATAGGACAGAACGTGGATGAGACAATATGCATGCATCCGTGATGGTACCCATGAGCTGTGACTGTCTGTGTTCTGAACACCATGGTTGAGTGACAACTGTGCTCCTAACTTCACAGGTGCCCATTTCCTGCGTGCTCAGAACAGCCAACTAGCTACACACTTGGTCAGCGCCAAAACAGCACTCCCAGAAATCCAGACAGCTGAGACGGCATCGGAAATCTCCCGCTGTTCACCTGCTGCAGACAGGAAGTCCTGACCTGCTTCCTTTCAAGGTGAGTCCTTCCCTGGCCCTCCTTGGTGGTGAAGAACTAGCCCGAAAGCCTTTTGGGGGTCTGTTCCTGCCAGAAGTCACTGTTCACACCATAACCGAAAGGGAAAAGGCGGCCAGAGTGTGAGGTTGCTGTGGATGCCCTGTTTCAGTGACACTGGCCGTAGCAAAGATGCAGATATTTGGAGTAGACAGATAACCGGTGAACCAAAACTAAACTTACACATGCAAGCCTTTGCAGGCACATAAAAATTACATTGAGCTTTTTCACATCTTTAGCTTTTTATATTTTTATTTCCTTCAGAATAGATACTATGAAAGAGTCAATAAAGACTAGCAGAACTTTAAAAAAAAATGAAGCTGAGTCTATTCCAATCGGATCATAAGCACAGGCCCGTGATAAACGTACCAAGTGCAGACATGAGCAGGTCACAGTGAGCACAGGTGTCTGCCGCGCTGCAGAAAGAACGAGCCTCACTGTTCACTGGTCCAGAAAGCACATTTGGTTTGGTGCTGTCGGTATCTAGGGTCACTACAAGTATGCGCCGCTCCCTCCGCTGCAGCTGGCTGGAGCCAGGTGTGACAGGAACACCAAGCCAGCTGTGTGCGTCCTAGACAGGCGCCCCTCCTTGCGGTGGAGGCGGGCGTATACACAGCACAAATGCCTTACTCAACATCTATGGATTCTCTGATATCGAGCTCTTCCTTCTGATCTTCGCCCCAACCTTCGACCTGTGTCACTGCATGGGAAAGGCCCTCCTTAGCATCCAGAGGTCGACTCCCCTCTTCCCGACCCACCACCCATATCCACCCTCTCGTGCCGAGACGCACCTGTTCCTTCTGGCTGAGCTCTCCCCTACTTCAGTAGAGGCTCTACCCGGAAGAGACTTATATTGGCTTCCACCAGACTTTTCAGTACCTCGGACAGTGTCCAGCAGAGGCGGTGCCTGGGTAGATGTTAAAGTGAAAATAGTACACGTTTATAAATCCCAGCACTCTGGAAGGCTGAGGCAGGAAGATCTCAAGTTCCAACCCAGCCTGGGTAACCTGCCAACTTAAGGACACCCCACCTCAAAATAAAAAATGCAAAAAGGACTGGGGATATAGCTCAATGCGAAGGCCCTAGCTTTGAGTCCCAGTACCAAAAGAAAAAAAAATCAGTTGTTATACAAAACCAGTGTTTTTTAATATGTAAAAATTAGGTATTATAAAACATAAGTCTAATGCTGTGTATTTTAGTAAAATATTCTAAATTTATGTTTAAAGCATAGGGAAATGGGAACAACTGAACAAACATATCTTGCTTTGGAGTCAATTTATCAGCATCTGTAAAATCATATTTAAGTTCTCCTGTCTCTGACCCAAGAGTTCTGCCTCCCTGATCCACTCTGCCCCTGTGGACAGGAAGCCCAGTGCAGGGATTTTCACCCAGGCTCCATTTGTGAAAAGCTGAAAACGAGTCACAGGCTCTGTCCACACCTGCCTCCCATGGGCCTCATCAGAGACTCGGCAAGTACCCGGTGGATGCAGCCTTCATTTCACAATGTGGGGCCCCTGCTCCTCCTCTGTCCCAGGCTGTGCCTTGGCCATCTTCCCAGGAACGCAGTCAGTCCAGGCAGCAACCGAGATCTTCAACCACTTGGCTCCCGGGAGGGCATCCTGGGTCTGCCATGGTCTAGGAGCTGAGATCCTGAGGGAGTGGAGCGGCCAGGTCACCCCTGGGGTCTTGGTGGCAGATGCTGAGCCAGGGCAGCCCCCACAGTCATAAGGAGTTTCAGTTCAGCCAGATCCCCACGTCTCAGGGCACTGAAGGACCACAAGAGAGCCAGTAGCTTTAACTCTTCCGCAGGCAGCAGGGAGGAAGACGCTTTTCTCACAAGGATACTTTTCTCACAAGTTAGCATCCTCTTTGTCACAGAATGCTAAGATGCTTTTGGGGCTGGCACACCATGTCCATGGGACAAACAAGGCATCAAGGGCCTTTGCTATCCAGCGGTCACAGGATTCAAGTGACCAGCCACCTAAAAATAGGGATACCAGGTACAGTCTCTGGGTCATGCCTGGTTTCAACAAAACCTCAAGTCCCAAGCTCACACGTATCTTTTGAAAGAACTGTCTGGAGCAACTGTGTCAAATCCCAAGGCCCCAAACCCCAAAGACGCTTCCTGCTGAGGCCGCCTCCCCTGAGACCCCAGAGGCTCCAGCTGGCAAAACCATCGAGCTTGCTGCTTCTCCAGTATCCAAAGAGCTCAGCACAGTGCTAGGCACTCACACCAAGCGATGATCCCTCCAAGGGTGGCAAAAGGGGGGAAAGGGTGTTCCCCTCGGCAGCTGCTGCAGGGTGAGCCCCTCTGACCCTGAGGAGACCCGATTCCATGCGCGTCTCCTCTCATGATGCATCTGGATCGGGGGCAACAAACGGGGCACTGAACTGACCCAGAAGCCACCCCCCATGGGTCACCCTAACTTTTTAACCAACTGCAACATTTGCTCAAATCTCATCATTAATTCTGTCTCCCTCCCCCTCTCCCTCCTCCTCCTGTCTCATCTACAGAAGCACAGGCGCTGGGACACGCGCTGATCTGCAGCACACCTGGCTGCAGGAGCTGCTGCTCACTGCTCACAGAGGGTCTGGGAATGGGGGCGAGTGGAGGCTGGGCCGGAAGATCTTTGGGTCCTCGACCCAGGTCCATCCCCTCATGTTTCCCTGGCATCTGCAGAGTGAGGCTCAAGCTGCTCTTTCTTCTGATCCAGCATCCATCTCCAACAGAGCAGTAAAATCGTGAGCCTCTCTCCTCTGTCACATTCCCCAGCATAGCGGACATCCATGTGTTGCTTAGGGACAGGAAACCCTGGACCCCACCCTGAATCCTGCAAGCTGCTGCGACCAGGGCAGAGGGGTAAAGACGCAGAGGAACACGGAGGTGTTTCTGAGCCAGCAGGCAAGACATGCTCACAGTCAGGGCTCGGCAGCTCGACAACCGCTCGACTGAAACATCTTCCAATGTCGGCGGCAGCCCGGAGCCCTCTGCCAGCGTGCGGATGGTGACCCTCTCCTCTCCCACCTGGAGGAGACAGCAAAACCCGAAGCACCATCTGGGCTGTTTGTTTCAGGCCTACAGGCGCCTCCGCCAGTGCCCCTTCTACCAGGCAGCGACACAGACAGTCTGTGCCGCTCTGCTGACAATGTCGCCAAGCTGGGTACCGACCCCCGTGCACTCCCTCATGTTCCGTGATCTTGGTCACGGATCCTCAGCTGAGCATCCTTCTCCTCTGATTCTAAGCCTCATAAGAAGGCAAACTGCTTTACATATAATAAATCCATAATAGCACCAGACCAGAAATTTGGAAGCTTTTTGGAAGTATTCAAAGTAGTCAGGAAATGATCTTTGGAGGCGGAGGAAAGACAACAGGTCCCTTGAGGACACTGAGGTGCCATTGCTTGGGTTGCTCCAAGCCCAGGCAGTGCATGACTGGCACTCAGAACTCCGTCTCCTGTCTACTGAGTTGTATGCCACATGCCCCTGCTCCGCTAAATATTTCCCTAAACCGCACTTTAAAGGTGATCTCACATTGCAAAACTTTGGCTCTAAAAAGCAAACGGACACTCCCATTAAGAGCATCCTGGCCCACTTACACAAATAATATATTTTGTACTTTCTTATTTTCAAGTGTATTTTACATAGGCATAATTGTAACAGGAGCACGAGCACAACTTTCTATCCTGTTCTTCATTTAACCTTCATAAGTGCTTCTCATCTTCCCAAGAGTCTTCATCGACGTCCTTTTTAATGTCTGTGTAATATTCTTTGATTGAATACACTGTGACTTATTGTCTTCTCTTTTCTGACTACTTGGGTCGTTTCCAGTAAGTGCAACTATAAATAATGCTGCAATTAACATCTTTATTTCCTTGGCTAAATTGTGTTTTATGAATTAAAAGCAGCTGAATAGGCTTCTGTGTCATATTCCTTTTTGAACAAAAATGGAACGTCCTAGTTTCATAACAAGGAACAATCTAAATTTAGGCTCACTGACAGAGCTGGGTGACAAGTCACAACAGCAGTGGCAGAGTTCTGGAAGTGTTTTTAAAACAAAAAGTCTATTTCGCTTATTTGTCTCTCTTTAGGGAACTGAATAAGTTTTGTGTTATTTCATTTTAAAATGAGTCTCAAGATCAGCAACTTTACTCTTAGAGGATTAAAAGATATATAGTATCACTCCGGTTCTGTCACCTTCTGTAGAGCTTGCCACATGTGACCAAGGTTAAGGTTATCCATGAATGCATAATTTTCAAGGTTTTTGAAATACTGGGTAAAACAATCTTCCCTCACTGTCCTCAAGATTGGTTCCAGGACCCCCATGGAGACCAAACTCCACAAATCTCAGGTCCGGTGTGTAAAATGGTAGAGTATTTGCATATAACTTATACCCGTCCACCCATATACATTGAATCATCTCTGGATGAATGACAATAGGCCTCACCCAATGTAAATCCTATGAAAACAGCTGTTACACTGAATTGTTTAGGAAATAATAACAAGAAAAGGTACGTGCTCTGATGTAATTTTTTTCCAAATATTTTCAATCTGCAGTTGTTTGAATCCAAGGATATAGAACTCATACATCTAGAAGGCAGATGATAGTATACAAGTATTTTTTTAAATAAGTATTTTGCTGCCACAGATAAAACAATACCTGGTGAACATACAGCCGCTGTTGAGGGACATGTATTTTTTTTTAAAGGATCAATTAGAGTCTTAGAAATTAAAAGTATGCACTATCACAGCTTTCCATGGTAGCCCACGCTGCGCTTCCCAGATGCAGCGTGTACTTTTATCTTCGTTCTTTCCCTCTTTTTTCTCTTTACTCGGTCCAATATTGCTCTGCAGAGCCAGTTTCTCTCCCACTCTTCACTTCTACTTTCTCAAATAAGCTTTGCCACTGCTTTAAAAAAGAGAGAAATCAAAAGTATGATAATTAAAATATAGAACCCAACAGAGTAGATGAATCCTGATCAATGCAGCTGAAAATAAATCATTGCCCAAATAATCAAACCACTCAGAGGCCATCTGATATGAATTTCACATACAGAGAACTGAGAGAGAGCATGGAGGACAGAAAAACATAAAATAAATTATCCAGAGCTAACTAAAGACACAAGTATTTTTTGTTGAATGAGTTCGCAGCAGCCGATCACAGTGAATAAAACATTAGCACCTGCACTAGTGAGTTTTGCATGACTACAGTAAGATGCCCAAGACTGGTTATTTATAAAGTAAGGACAGGTTTGTGTAGCTCAGTGTTGGAGCTCAAAGTCGTGGGTAGAGCAGCAGAGTTCCAGTGGTTTGGCCTCGGCTAACACAGCAGATGACAGTGGTGGTGTGTGTCAGGGTGAATGGCCCCTTCTAGAGCCAGATAAAAAGGAAGCAGAGGTTCAGGAGGGGGGGTCCCCTCCAGCTAGCATCCTGACTAGCCTCACCTCTTAAAACTGCACAGCACCCTGGAGACCAAGGCTTAACATGTGGACCATGACAGACATTCATTCCAACCACAGCAGCACCCTAGGCACTTCTAGGCACTCCAGAACAACCAAGCTGAGGACGAAGCTCTAAAAGATTCCAAAATGGGGTGGGGTGGAGAGGACCTGGCCAGCAAAGGGACAAAAACCCACTTGGCTCTACCTCACTCACCATGAGGGGGCCAGGAAACAAAGGAGCAAGATCTGGAAAGTCTGAAGACAAAACCTATTTCAAACTTTGTGTTTTCTACCCCATCAAATGCTAATCTTTAAGTATCAGATCAAAACACATCCAAGATACATACAAGAGCTCCAAGAGTTTACCGTCCATGAGTCAGTTGTGCACAAGCCGGTTAAGGATTAACTCTAACAAAACAAGCAAAACAGTCAATAAATTTAAGAAAACAGGATGAGCTACAAATAACCACAGTGAGGGGCTGGGGATATAGCTCAGTGGCATAAGCGCTTGCCTGGCAAGCACAAGGTCGTGAGTTCAATCCCCGGTACTGCAAAAAAAAAAAAAAGATACAAAGCAGAAATAACCACAGTGAGGGGAGAAAAATAGGTAATAAAACCAAACCATTAACAGTCATCGCATGAGCTGCATGGATAGAAAAGTGAAATGCAGAGGAGAACAAAGTGTCTGTCTACATATTTCTCGATGCATAATATCTTTAAAAAATAACTGAAAACTTGCAACATATACATGAATCAAAACATCACAGCATCCCCCATGAAATATGCAATTACTGTGTGTCAACCAAAACTAAAAATTTCCAAAGAATTTCACCCTGGGATGGGGGAGCTTAGTGAGAGAAACTGATAAGACATGAGGGGAATTCAATTATGCTTTTAAAAATGTCTTGACTTATTCTGGAGTAAATAAAATTACTGACTAATTCTAGACCTTGCCTAAAATCTTTAAGGGTAATTACTAGGAACAGAGAGATGAGTAACTTCTTAATCTCAGATACTGGAGGAAAAATAATAGAAAAAACCAAAATGACCAAGCCTCAAAAGACAAGAAATAAGGCATAAAATAAGAGCTATTGAACAATTTGAGGGGTGCACAAAGGAGGTGCGCTCTCTAGGGGCAAAAGCATGCTTGCGGTGATTGTGGTGAAGCAATTGGATGTGCACAGGTTTGACCCTGGTGCAGTTAACAGTTTACCTTTACAGCACTTTCTATCAAATAAAAGCACGACGGTTTATCTCCGTCTATGTTACTCACCAGATCTGGCATCTTTCAGCTTCTGGTTCTTCCCCAAAGTCAAAATGATCATGAAAGGTAAATGTTTTCAATCAACGCAGGACATCAAGGCAGCCAGAACAGCACAAGTAATGATACAAAAGCGGACTTCAGAACTGCTTCAGAAAGTGGCCAGAATGATAAGCTGCGTGTGTTCAAAGCAAGCGGAGGATGTTGAGGGGAATTCATGGCTTCCTGTCTTTTACTGTAGTAAATTTTCTTTTAATTTAAACACTCTCCAATATTTCAACACACCTCATATACACATTACCTTTTTTAAAATGATCGTTAATTTAAAACCTTGTTTGAAAAAATACCTAGCAGGGCGTGGTGTTGCACACCTATAATCCCAGCACCTGGGAGGCTGAGGCAAAGGATCACTATGAGTTCAAGGCCAGCCTGGGCTACATGGTGAGTCCAAGGCCACCTGAACTACACAGTGAGACCCTGTCTCACATACACACACACACACACACACACACACACACACACACACACACAAGTGCCAACACCCACTGACCATAGATGAGACAATGCTAGTAGCTAAGAAGACTCCAGACTTCTCTGACCCAGGGACACTGGACCCAGAGGTGCCCATGGGCTGATGGGCAACCTCACCTAGCTGTGCCAGCACCTTCCTGATCCACTCCCGGGATACAGCCTCACCCTCCCCGCCTTCAAGGTGGTGGCCCCATACCGCAGCCTCGGCAAGTCCCACACGGTGAGGGATGCCCCCCCCCCCCCGCCCAGTAAATCTGTCCAAGCTTCAACTAAGTGAAACTCAGGCTTCTCCTGCCACCTGGTGGCCATGTCTTTTTCCTTGCTCAGCCTCCAGCTGCCTCCAGCTCACTGCCAGAACCTCCCGTGCTTAGGGATGGACCAGAGGACCGCAGACATCCATGATGTTCCTCCGGATGCACAGCTAATCAAGGTGGTGCTTGGGCTAGGACTTCGGTCTCTTGGCTTTGGTGTCATTTTACTTTCACTCATAGGAGGCATTTTGGGGCAGTTGAGCTCCAGGGAAAAGAGGGAGAGAAGGGCAGGTGGGAGAAGAGAAATGAGAGGGAGGGAGGCAGGGGGCGGTCACCTTGTACCCAAAGCATAGGCAGGACAGAGTGAGTTCCCAGAGAACCGACAGAACCAGTGCTACCCTCCCCTCCTTTACTTCCTCTCCTGGCTCCCGCACTCCCATTGGGAAGGACTGAGAACACAGGAAACAGGTCAGGTCTTCACTTGCACACCAGGCCTCCACTCCAAGCAGCCCCAAACTAGGAGATGGAGAAGATCTGATTCTAAATCTGGCTGAGAGTCTGGACTCATAGTCAACATAGACAAGCTTGTTACCACCTCTGAAACTCAGCCAGGATTGTGCATTAGATATGAGCCCAACACCAGGTGTGGCGGTGCACACCTAAATCCCAGCACTAGGGGAAGCTGAGGCAGGAAGACTGCATGCTGCAGTCCAGCCTGTGCAACTTAGTGATTTAGCAAGGCCTTGACTCAAGATAAAAAAATAAAAGGGCTAAGGATGTAACTCAGTGCAAAGGCCCCCCTTGCTGGAGGAAAGGATGGGAGGGAAACTGGCAATGATGCGTGAATCAAAACATCACATCCAGCAGCCAGCAGAAGTGGGAGCAGAAGAAAAGTAGCTCTTGATAATGTCCAGAATCACATTCATCAGCACACCAATCACTGCTAAGCATGGAATTTGTTTCACACCTTGTTAAGGAGACTCTCATCATCCCAGCTACAGCTGGGTCAGCAATGTCCCCAAGGGCCTGGGTGCCAGAGGCTTGGTCTCAGCTCATGGTGTTAACGGGAGGTGGTAGAACTTAGATGTGGCTGAGTCGGAGAAAGCTGGATGACAGGAGGACCTACCCTCAGAGGGCACAAAGGAACCCCATCCCTTTTCCCCAATTCTGTCTCTTCCACCCTAGCATGAGGTGGGAAGCTTCCTCACACTGTGACATACTGTGCTGCCACAGGCCCAGAGCAACAGGGCCAAGTGGCCATGAACTGACACCTCTCAAGCCATAAGCCAAAATCAACCCTTTCTCCTAATCCATTAATCATCCTGGCTATCTTGTCACAGCAACAGAAAGCTAAGAAGACAATCCCAGATGCTCTTATTTGACTGACCATCAGGGATGTGTGGGTGGTCAGGCTGAGAAAAACCTCAGAAGGCTGGCCTTGGAACTGAGAGTTTATCGTGTTAAGTCCCACTGCTGGTCAGCCAACTTCCAGAACTCTTTGTAACTTGCACACTGAAGCTCTGCACCCCTGAAATGCTGCCTTGCTCTCCACCTCCCCAGCCCCTGGTGCCCACAGTTCTACTTCCAGTCTGTGACTTGAAAAACTCTAGGGACCTCATGGAGGTGGAATCCTACTGTATATGTCTTTTGTGACTGGTTTATTGCCCTTTGCATTATGTCTTCAGGGTTCATCTGTGATGTAGCAGGTGTCAGAATTCCTGCCCTCTTTAAGACCAAATACTATTCCACGATATACTGTATGCACTGGTCCATCCATTGGTGGACACTGGAGTTCTGTCTTTTGGTGGTTTCCTCCTTTTGGCTCTGGTGAGTGATGCTTCTGTGAGGTGTGCAAGTATCTCTTTGTGCCCCTGCTTCCCGTCCTTTGGGAATACACCCGGAAATGGAGTTACTGCACCATACAAGGATTTTATGCCTAACCCTCACGATCTGCCATATTGCTTTCCACAGAGGCCGCACCAT
Organism: Chinchilla lanigera; assembly: GCF_000276665.1. Taxonomy (NCBI): domain Eukaryota; kingdom Metazoa; phylum Chordata; class Mammalia; order Rodentia; family Chinchillidae; genus Chinchilla; species Chinchilla lanigera. The sequence goes on along the minus strand of NW_004955460.1, from coordinate 11,155,513 downwards.
CTTACATTCCCACCAACATAACACAGAGCTTCCGAGTTCTCCACACCTCACAAACACTTAATACTCTGGATTTTTGTATAGTCACCATTCCACTAGACATGTTGGGGTGAACTTTTTTTTTTTTGCAGTACTAGGAATTGAACCCAGGGTCTTCACACTAAGCTACATCTCCAGCCCTTTGTTTTATTTTATTTTTTTTTTTTTTACTTTCAGACAGGGTCTTGTTAAGTTGCCAAGGCTGAGCTGGAACTTGTGATCCCCCTGTCTCAGCCTCCCAGAGCACTGGGCTTGCAGGCATGTGCCACCACATCTGGCTCACCCCACTTTTGACAGAGAACCTCTGCCTCTTTATCTCCAAATTATAAAAATGGGATGAGTTGAGCATTTTTTAGGAATATGGGCTCCACTGAGGTTAATCAAGGTATGAATCTGGGGACACGAACAAGGCAGCGAGGGTCATCCGGGGTCCTTAGTCACGAGCTTTACAATATCGCCGGCTACATCTTCTGCCACCTCCTCCGTGACCAAGCCCCACGTGGGGCAGCTTCTGTGAATCCTGGTTTCTGCCACCGCGGAGGCCAAAAGCACAGCAAACAGGGAGAGTGAGAAAGCAGCCGAAAGTCAACAAAACGGCCTCATTTCTGAGCCTTCTCTTGACACCTGAGGCCTCCTGTTCCCTCTTCTTCACCTTCTCTCTGTAAGCAAGAGTGTCTGGGTCCTTATCTCCCTCTAATCCGGTTGGGAAGTGCTGGATGTTCCTGACAGGCTCTCGGGGCCGCTGCACGGATCAAGTGAGATTACAGACAAGCAAGCACTCAAGTTTGAAGTGCTACATCAATGTACAGGATTATTAATAATCTCCCATTGATCTCTTAATACAGAAAAAATAGAAGCCTCCTCCCCCGGGGTTTCCATGGCAAAGAGATGGCTAGGACTCTCCCCTCCTCGGCTGCTTCCTCTTCTCTCCAGGGTCCAGAGCTCCGGCCCTTGTAATTCCATCACCCTTGCGGTTTGTCACCAACGCCACCTTGCTGTCAATCAGAAGTCGCAAGCCTGTTCTGAGTCAGGTGCACAGAGTGGTTTGGCTTGGCTCCTAGGACATTATAAAGCCATTTTTACCTTGTAGAGAACATGCAGAAATTGGGGGGAGTATTTTCAAAATTCCAGGGTTCTGACATTTTTGAAAACATTAGAAGACCCGGAGTCCTATCCACGCAGGGCTTGCGTTTCTCCCCTGTGACCGGCTTGAACTGGGGATTTGGACTGTGGGCCTGGGACACATGAGAAGCTGAGTGTGTTTGGCTGTCACCCTCTGTGTCTGTGAACTCACTGAACAGCACCAGGGAGTTCAGTTTGGGCGGGCGGGTGGCCATCTGTAAAACCACCGCCCCACCATGTGGTCCCCACTTCCTGGTGAGCTAGGTCCTTCAAAATGCCAAGAAGGGCAGTGTGCTGCCAGCCTCTGGGCGCCACAGCACTGCCTCGGCTATGTGTCTCTGTCTGTCTTGATCAGTGTCACGGCTGCCTGCTCACGCATGCGCATAGCTCCCCTGTCAGATGAGGGAGGGGACGTGGGCACAAGGTACCGAGGTATAATGGGAACCAGGGTCTCTCTCATCCACCCTGGGTGGAGATCAGGACTCAAATATTTGGAGATTGAATTTAATTAAAGTGGGATTGTAGTGGCCTTAGCCATATGCATCTCGTGGTTTTGTGCAAATCTTCCATCTCCCTTTGCTGTAAGCAAACTAAGGGTCCCCAGACTGGAGTCACTGCAATTCTGTGTCCCTACAGGCCATCAGGGACTTGAGGGCCCCAAAAATCTCAGGAGAGAAGCATCTCCATGGGAGATGAGCTGGTACTGGACCCAGGATTGCTTAGTAAACTGTGTCCAGAGAGGTGGATGCTCCCTGTTAGGAAAAAAGCCTGAGATCCTCCTGCCTCAGCCTCCCAGAGTGCTGGGATTACAGGCTTAGTGAGACTGTTTCAAAATAAAAAGATCTTGGGGTGTAGCTCAGTGTGAAGACCCTGGGTTCAATCCAAGTTCTACCACTGCAGGCCTGGGAGACCAGGGTAGAAGGGACTGAGTAATGAAAACACTTTCAAAAAGCAACCTAGACCCCTTTGAGCACAGAGCCTAAGCAGACCCTTCCAGTACCTGAGCCAGATTCCCAAGGAAGTGAGGTTCTATAGTAAACAAGGAAAGAGATTGATTCTTTTTTAAAAAGCTATACCTCCTGGGATATTTAAAAGCTGATTAAAAGGATAAGGATGAAGATAGAAGTACAGAATAAAGGTTTAGAAATAGGCCCACGAGTACACCATCAGTTGATATTTTTATTTTGCTGTGTTGTGGTGTTGGTCAAACCCAGGGCCTTCCACATGCCAAACATGTGCTCCCCAGCCCCTCATCGATTGATTTATGAGAAAGGAACCAGGCTTCCAGGGTCACCCACAGGGAAAGGAATAGTCTCTCCAAGAAATGCTGCTGGAACAATGGCACAATCACAGGCAAAAATAAATAAATAAAATCTTTAACCCTTATCTCACACTGCACGCAAAAATTAACACAAAAATGATCACAAACTTTAACGTAAGGGTTGAATCCTCAAAGCATTAGAAAAAAAGCACTGGATCAAATTTTTGTTACTGTGGGTTAGGCAGACATTTCTTAGAGATGACACCAAAAGCATAATCCATAAGAGAAAAAAATGATAAATTTTGACTTAATCAAAATTTTAAAACTTTTGCTCTTCAAAAGTACTAAAGAAAATGGAAAGACAAAAGCCGTGGACTGAGACAAAATAGATGCAAAACACATATCTGATAAAATATGTATGTATGTATGTATGTATATCCACAATATATAAAGAAATTCTGCAACTCAGTGACAAAACAACCCAATCAAAATGAATAAGCTGGGCATTGTGGTGCACACCTGTAATCCCAGCACTCAGGAGGCTGAGGCAGGAGGGTCGCTGTAACTTTCAGGTCAACCAGGGCTACAAAGTGAGTTCAAGGCCAGCCCTGATCTGCATAGTGAAACCCTGTTTAAAAAAAAAAAAAGTAAAATATTTCAATAGACATTTCACCAAGAGCTACATAAATAACTTATAAGCCCACAAAAAGATACTCATTACTATTACTGATTAGGGAAGTGCAAATTCAAACCACAGTAAGATACCATTAGACACTCACTAGAAGAGCAAGATCTAAAATACCGCCGGTGGGCAAGGATACGGAGAAAGTATAACTCAAATATTGTTGATGGGAATGCAAACTTAGAAAGCAGTGTGGCTGCTTCTTTAAATGTTATGCATACAGTATCAGGACTCTCAGGAGGAACAGAATCAATAGAAAAATATATGCATAATTATGCAAGGGGATTTGTCAGGTAGGCTCACAGGATCAAAGGCAGAAGAGTCCACAGTGGCCATCTGCGTACTGAGAGCTGCAGGATCCAGGAACAGTCCAACATTGAAAGCCTGGAAGGTCACTGTAGAGTCGTAGGTGCGAGTCGGCCTTGGAGGGCTGAAGAAATTGCAGATCCGCGTCCAAAGGTGACGCCACAGGTTGGACCTCTTCCAAGACAGAGACACTGCCTTCTTTTCCTTTATCTGTCCAGGCTACAAGCTTATTGGTTGGTGCTGCCCACTTCCGGGGTGGGCCTTCTTCTCTCATTTGTTGGGCTATGTGCCAATCATCCATAGACCTACTCAGAACTTTACTAATCTATTAGCCACTTCTTACTTACATTGATATACCATGATAACAACCACACATATACTTGCATATAAACAGCAACTCAATTCCTAGGTATCTGTTCTCCCAGGGAAAATAAAATAAAAACTGAAAACACAAATATCCCTCACTGATGAGCAGATAAAATGTGCTATAGCCACACAGTTGAATATCGCTTAGCGATCAGAGGGAATAAACTACCGAGCCATCATTAAACAAAAGCCCAATGCTAAGCTAAAAAGGTCCAGACTAACGTCTGCATTTTGTACAGTCTCATTCACATGAGATTTCTAGACAGAGAAGAACTTCAGAGCTGGTGGATCAATATGTGTTTGCCTTTGAGGTTAGAAATAGGCAGGAGGGACTTGGCCAAGGTGGTGTGAGAATGGAAGTGGCCTAAATGGCAGAGGGGCTACTGAAAAGGGTTGAACTGTACCCTTAGAATAGTTACAATTTATGGTTTGTAAATTATATTTCAATAAGATTTGCATCTGCTATAAAATACTCAGAAATCTTAACCCCAAGAATCTATCCGAGACACATTTTAGTAAAAATACAAAATAACCCACGCATTAGTCTATTGCAGCATTTTTTTTTTTCCTAAGCCGAAGGCTAGAAACAGCCCAAAGTCCATTGGTAGGGGACTGAGGAGTCATCTGTGGTATATTTGGGACACTGCAACTATAAAAAGGCATGAAGTAGGGTACAGTGCACACCAGTAAACTCCAGAAAATATCATCGAATAAGAAAAATAAAGCTGGGCGGGGAGCGCCAGCCTTCGGGCTGGCTAGCTTTCTGCCTGCTGGCTCCCGGTGGGTGGGCCCCCAGCGCACGGGGAGCCTGGGGCGGGGAGCGCC
>NW_004955460.1:11077463-11147175 GCF_000276665.1 Chinchilla lanigera | reverse complement strand
AAAAATAAAGCTATAGGGTTTACTTAGTGAAGGGAAGTTTGAAAAGAAAGGATATTACCCGTTATGGTGGCACACACCTGGCCACTCAGGAAGCTGAGGCAGGAGAATCCCAAGATCAAGGCCACCTTGGGCAAATTAGTAAGATTCTGTCTCAAAAGAAAACATTTAAAGGACAAGGGATATCGCTTAGTGGTAAAGCACCCATGGGTTCCATCCTCAGTACAGCAAGGGGTAAAGGGTGGCAGTAGAGAGGGAATATTAATATTTTTAAATATGTATTTGTTTAAACTTTCAATATAGGAGCTACTAAAGACTTCCCTTGGAGGTTTTCTGGTTTAAATGTTGCTTTGCAGAGAGTCTTTTCCCTGTACCCCTTCAGTCTGGAACAGCTGTGTGCCGAAGACCCTGCCAAGTGCTGTGACACCAATGGTTGCCATAACTACCCTGTGTTTTCAGGTTCGGCCACAGCAGTGCTAAAGCTCACAGGCCGAAAGCCTGATGGGTGGAGTTTGTGCAAATCCCCTCGCCCCAGCCAGCCTCGGGCTGACATTGGGAAGTCCTTGGCCCTGAGCTGGAATGAGATGGCCGTGATCTGCTCTCCCAAACAGTGGGGCCTGGCTCGGCACACAGCTGGAAGAAGAGACCATCTCACACATCCAACTGGCAAATCAAACAGCCTGGCAATACCAGATGTTTGGTACAAGCCTGCATTAGAATGGGGTGGAAATGTAAATTGGGACAATCATTTTGGACAGCAATATGGCCTTACCTGGTGTTGTCCATGCTGGTCAACCCAAAACCATTGGCAGCTGCCCACCGGGAGATGTGTCACCAGAGCTTGCTGCAAAACTATTGGTAAAAGAAAAAATAAGAGAACCTAATAGTTCATCCATAGGAAAATTTATAAACAAGTTACATAACAGCCATTTAACAGACTGCCATCCAGAATTTAAAATTAATAAGCTATTATATGTATCAAGATGACCAGATCTTGAAAAACAAAATGTTGAAAACAATGTTGATTCAAAAAAAAAAAAATAGCTTTAGGATAGTATGCCATGCATCCCATAAAAGTTCCCTAAAAATTCTAAATGCATAAAACGATACTCTGCAATATCACAGAGATATATGTTCACTGAAATGCAAGACGAAATCATTTTAAATAGAGCAGACAAATGCATACCGAATTTATGATAATGCCGCATCTAGGGAGGAAAAACTGAGATTGAGAGTGGGGAGAGATACAGAGGGTCCTCCATCTTTCTTATAATATTCTAGCTCCTTTAAATATTCAAAAATATTTGTCTGAAATATTAATGATTGAAATGAGAATCTGAGGAATAAGGTATGAGTACTGCTTACCTCCTGCTTTGTGCTTTTCTGTGTTTGAGGAACTCCGTCCTAATACTGAAGCATCGTCCCTTATGATGAGAGGTTTTTTTATCTTATTTCTGCTCCAAAGCGAAGCCCATGAGTGGATATGGGGGAGAGAAGGACTGCCTGTATCTGACCTGTGGCCCTTGCTACTCAAGTGACATGGCCTTAGGCGGCAGGTCAGTGCCTGGCTTCAAAGCCTGTCCTGACCTCCCCTTGACACCCCTGCTGGGACTGCATGAGCACACCTGCAGTGACATTTGTCACAGCGTATGTGCAATCACTGTTTCTGTCTCTCCCGTGAAACTATGTGGTCCTCTAGGGTTCAATCCTCAACCCATTCGTCTCTTTCTTCCTGGGGCCTGAGAGAGCCACTGCAGACAGCTCGGAATGAATGCGTGAATGAAGGGATCGTCTTCACTTGGCATAAGTGCCTTCTAAACTTGGCAAACAGGAGAGGCCACAGGTCACATCATGCGTAAACAGACCAGTTAATTAATCCTTAGTACTGATTCTCGGGTGCAGCACAAAGGGTCAGGGGGCACCATGACGTAACCCACTCACGAGTCACTGGCACGGGGAGGATCCAGCCCTGGGCAAAGCTGTGGGACCATGAGGGGCGGGAGGGACAAGCAAGCTGGCTCGTCTAAGTCAGCTTTCAAAGCCCGGCAGTCCCTCTCATTAGGGCTAAACGTGACCTTGCCATTCTGGGGAGCCAGGAGGTACCTAAGCTTTGGCTGAACTCTTGCAGGTCTCACGGCAGGTGGGGGGGCAGAAGGACAGGGCCGGGACTTCCTCCCAGCACTGGCAAGGTGGCCCCTGACCTTGATGTCCCTGGCTACAGGCCTGCCGAGTTCAGCATGTGTGTCAAGCCGCAAAGAAGCAGCAAGATGATAGTGAGGGTGAGGGCACTGCATTCTTTTCATTCCCACTTTGAGGATGTGGAGGCGGAAGCTGGAGTGGGGAAGAGACCTGCCCAAGTCAAGGTGCTTGAATCCAAGGCCGGAGCCAGAGGCGCGACGCCAAGCTTGCTCAGATTCCAAGGGCCTCCTGGAATAACTCAACGGGATGCACCAGCTTCACAGAGGACCAACACTTCCCTCTGTGCCTCCCAGGACGCTCCCACAGTAGTTACAAAAGGCTCACAGCAGGGTGTGACTCAGAAATGACACCCGCGTCCACTGCTCATTACCCCACTGCCCGTCCACAGCCAGGAGGGGCGCAGGCTGGCAAACAGCTATCAAGTGTCTCGATCAGAGCCATCTGGGTTTCCAAGAAGGCAGAAAGTGAGAGCTGATGAAACCACCCAGTGAAAGAGATCTCAGGAAGGGCAGGCAAGTCCAGAAACCACAAGGAATCTCCCCAGCACACCGAAAGAAGGGGCAGGATCTTTTCCTGCTGTCACAGTTGCCTCCAAATATGGCTGCCTTGGAGGTCCCACAAGAATACCTAAAAGCTGAAATGGAAATCATTGTCAGCATTAAAGAACAACAAATTCTGGGAGGCTGGGGCATGAGGATAAGAAGTTGGAGCCCAGCCCAAACAATTTAGCAATTTATCAAGATCCTGTCTCTAAAAACTAAAGAATTCTTAACAAGCTGAGGTGTAGCTCAGCAGTAGAGCAACCCCGGGTTCAATTCCAGCATCACAAAAACAAAACAAAACAAACAAACCTTGTTAATGAGTTTCCAGCACAAAACAGACTCAGCATCACAGCAGACCTTTGGTCCTTGGTTTTACTTTCTGAGGTTTCTGCTACCTGCAGTCCTAACATACTCAACAAAAAATTCTAGAAAGAGAGCTTTCACCTGAAACTCAAGAGTAGTTAGCAGCACAAAACACAAATACAGATAATCACATCAGCAGATTAAAGGAAAAACGTTCTGCCATCTCAAGAGTCAAGGGGCAGCACTGGGTAATACGCAGCCCTCACTTGGCAAAAGTTCTTTGAAGCTTACACTGAGTAACAGCAGGGAAGGGCCCCCATCTCACCCGGGCGTCGGATTCTCTGACAGGGTGGCTGGCTCCAAGACCACAGCGAGTAGCTGAAGCCACGGAAACTGACTCTCATCCGGAAGCCAGACTAAGGCCAAGGCATGACAGGCTGTCCCTCCCAGGGCCACCCTCTCTGGCTGGAAGATGCCACTGTCCCTGAGTGCTCACAGGCTTGTGTCTCTCTGTGTGTCTGTGTTTTTATCTCTTCGCATGGGGACCTCGGTCGGATTGGGTTGGGGCCACCACGGGGACCTCATTTCATCTCTTTAGAAGCCACGGCTCCCAACACGGGTGCCACCGCGAGAGGCACTGGGGTCAGGACATGAACACTGTGGGTGCACATTCAGCCCATAGAAAGGGCAGGCCAAAACCCTATGGGAAACACCACTGCTGTGACTAAGACAGTGAGGAAACATGTACTGAGATCTTGGCTTCTTTTTTCTTTCTTTCTTTTTATAGCAGTTATCAGGGATTTTTAAAATTTAAATGTGTTTTAACTAACACATAAAAACATACAATTTACCCATACTAATGCTAATGGTGTACTAGGTGGTGTTTCGATACAGGGAGACATTGTCTAATGTTCAAGTCAAACAAATCTCCTCTTTTTGTTTTGTGTCATTTTGTTGTGTTTTTGCAGTACTAGGAGTTGAACGCAAGGCCTTCACCCTGAGCCTCATTCCCAGCCCTTTTGTTATTTTTTATTTTCAGATAGGAGCTCACTAAATCATCAGTTGCCCACACTGGGCCTGAATGTGCCATCCTCTTGCCTCAGCCTTCCGGAGTGCATTGTATTATCCTGTGTGGCAAAAACGTTCAGAATCCTTGCCTCTAGGTCTTTGAAATGTACACACTGTGATCAACAGTCACACTTGTACCATGGCACACCAGGACTTCTTGCTGCTATCTCACCTTAATTAGTGTCCACTGATCAACATTTCCCTGTCCTTCCTGCCACCCCAGCCCAGCCCCTGTAACCACCATCTGCTCTCAAGTTCTGTGAAGTCAGCCTGCTTAGATTCCACATCTCCACATCTAGATAGGAGTGAGGTCAAGCAGTACTTATCATTCTGTGCCTCGTTTATTATTTCACTATACATAGTGCCCACCCCTTCTGTCCAGGTTGTCCCAACTGAGAGGATTTCTTTCTTTTCATGGCTGCCTACTATTCCACTATATCTTCACCTCATTTTGATTACCCATTCATTAACCAAAGGGCACTTTGCTTATTTCTATTTCTTATTCACTGTGAATAGTGCCACAGACACAGTCCTTAACAGTATAAAGCAAAATCCTCTTACTGGGGAGGCAAGTATTGCATGTTTTGCCACGTGTGCTGGTACCACCTCTCCAAAATAATAACACTTATTTTTTTTTTTTTCTTTTTGAGACAGGGTCTCACTATGCAGTTCAGGCTGGCCTCGAGCTCACTTTGTAGCCCAGGCTGACCTCAAGCTCGCAACGATCCTCCTGCCTCAGCCTCCCAAGTGCTGGGATTACAGGCATGCGCCACCACGCCCAGCGATAGTAGCACTTTTTACATAAAGGAAATCTCATCCATCCACTTGCTTTTTTGCTACAAACAGAAAGAAACATCAGTCATTTGTTTTTGGTCAGGAATCCAGTTTGTAGATTCCAGGGTGAACAGGAACAAAGTTCAAAAATCCCGGGAAAGATTAAATATTTTCTACCTTGTGAAGAAATTCGAATGACTGGATTTCATGAACAGCAGGGACAGGGAAGGGCCAGGGCTTGCAAGCTCCTCTGGCTCCTCCTCAACCATCCAGTTCAGCAGCCGCGTTCTTGAGTCTCATGTGGGATGTGGACCTTGAACTTGGGACTCTCAGAGCACTGCATAACTCCTGTCTAGCCCCAAAGCATCGCCCTCCCTGTGAACAGGGGTTCCTGAGTTTTCCACCTGCCAGAGCCCATCTAGCTCACGGCACAAATACTTCGGTGTTTAGAGGCAAAGAACCCTGGCCTGCAATGTACCCCAAAGCCCAGCAAAACATGAAAGCGGGGGCTGGGAATTTAGCTCAGCGGCAAAAGCGCCTGCCTGGCAAGCGCAAGGTCGTGAGTTCGGTTCCCGGTACCGGAGAAAAACCAAAAAAAAAAAAAAAAAAAAAAAAAAAAAAAACATGAAAGGGGCGGGAGCCCGAGAAAGGGACGGGCAGACAGGGCTGACAAACTGAGCCAAGGCTTGTTGTCAAATCTCGACTTACTGCATGCTTTTTTCTCTTTCTGTTCAATTTTCTGTACTTGAAAACCATCATTATATAATTATGGGAAGACATCATTAGTAGCATTTTTAAGAGTTTAAATATCTTTTAAAACTCTCCTCTCTTCTCACTCACCATGACCCCTGCCCTAAGCCAACCCTCTTCTCTGGGTCAGACAACCACTGCAGCTTCCTGCAGAGGAGGAGGAACTTAACGTGGTGGGTTCGTCGCTTGCCTGTACTCTGGGGCCACCGGGCTAAGACAGAGCAAAAGGGAGGCCGGGTGCGGCTCAGTGGTACAGTGCTTGCCTAGCACTGTGAGGACCTGAGTTCAATCCCCAGTACTGCAATCAACCCATCGGAGTAAAGGGATTTCTGAGAAGGCACCGATTCACAGAGACAGAGACCGCAGACATGCAACGACCTCAAGCCAGAGGTCCTCATCCTCCGTGAGGCAGCGGAGGCACAAAGAGCTTAAATCACCCAAGCAAAGTCACTCACACAGAGCCAGGCTCCAAACCCACAGGTCTGGCCCCAGGGTCTCTGTGCCTCCTGTTTGCGTCCGCCCCAGGGTCTGCTGCCTGGCAAAGCAGAGAAGGTGGAAATAGTTGTTTTGAACAGGAAATTAGAGCCCACACTGCCAGGCAGAGCTGTACCGCCCACCCAGGAAGATGCAGGGACCCAGGGCACCAGGCGTCTCTGAAACTGGGAGGTGTGAGAGAGCAAGAGAGAGGGATGTTTCGAGTCTGTACAATGCAGAGTTCGACATCCCTCTGTTCTGAGTTGAGCAGTGTCCCTGCAGGGTCTCACATCCCCTGCAACCTCAGAATGCAACCCTGTTTGAAAACAGGGTCCTTGTAGGTATAATTAGCTAAACGGAGGTCGCCCTCGGGTCCATTGACCTCAACTTATTCAGGCCCGCACACAATGACTGGTGGGCTTATTGGATAAGACACAGAGCCCCAAGCAGAGGACAGATGGCATCAAGAGGATAGCAACACAACCTGACGCCAAGAACGGCCGGCAGCCACCAGAAGCCAAGAGAGATGCAGCACGGAACCTCCTGAGGGCTTCCTGCAGAAGCCATCCCCACAGCCACCTCGACCAGAGTGCCGACCTCCACAGCTATGAGGGGAGGCGTCTCTGCTGTTTTAAGTCATTGGGTTTGTGGCACTTTTTTATGACAGCCCCAGGACAGTCATAGTCAACTCAGCCATGCCACCCTCCTCTGTCTCCTGAATCCTGAAAGTCAGAATAACCACAGTACATTCTTCAGCAGACTCTTGTCAAGAGTAGATAAGAAGACTGGGGTGGTGGCGTGTGCCTGTGATCCTGGGAGGCTGAGGCAGGAAGATCACTGGAAGTCCAAGGCCAACCTGGGCTTCATAGCAAGACCCTGTCTCAACACAAAAAATTAAAAAAATAAAATAAAAAAGATTAGTAAGAAAATGAATGGGAAGGGTTGGTCTGGCTGTGACAAAGATGAATAGGAAAGCCAGCTGTCATCATTGTCATCACCACCATTTTTGCTAACTTCCCTGGCCTGACAGCGAGTTGGGGGTCCCTGCAGTGGAAACCAGGCCCTGTGACACACAGTGAGACTGGGTGTGTGGGAGAACCTCCCTTTCCACATAAAGTTCAGGAGCTCATTTTACAACCGGGGACGATGAATGGTTTCAAATCACACTTGCCACTATCACAACACAATCAGTGTGATGAAGGCAGCACACTCCGGTGACATTAGCTTCCAGTAGAACCTGGGCTGGTGCTGCCTGGTGGAGAAATGACCAGCAATGCCCTCTCTGTAGCTACGACATCGGGTCCCACAAGGAAATTTGATAGCCAAGTCACACAAGAACATCCCGGAGAAAGGAATGGAATCTTTCAGATCTCGGTCACCTTTGCCTGGCCATGCTGCTGCTCAGGGTCCCTGGTGTGACATCCACCTGAAATGTTCCTTCTATAGTTCAAACTGGAAAAGACCTCTCTAGTGACAAGAGGGCCACATTTCTTCTCCACTGAATGAGTGGCTTATGCAGTGCTTCTGTCCCCTGCCCACCTAGGCCAACGGGAGTCTCGGTGAGGAGGCTGACATTTCATTATGGTACCTCTGTCCTTGAGGGAACCTACTTGTTCCTCCTCGTGCCTTTGATTTATTTTCTTTTTCCAGTAATCATACTGACTGTGAATTTTATTCATTCTAAGTGGCCTTAATTTTCTTGGGGGATAACTAAGCCTGGTCCCTGAAGCCATCACAGCAAATGGCATTGGGACCAGTTAGCAACAGTTATGAGACAGAGAGGGTCATCAAATCATGTGTAGAAAAACAGTTTCAGGAGTCTCTTACCCCCTCGGAAAGGAGGAGAGGAAGGAAAAGATGATCCTTGGAGCAGAGCAGCTGGCAGAGACACAGCCTGTGGGCATCAACAGACAAAGAGGCCAAGCATAAGAGGCTGTGATATGAGAGAGAGGAAGGAAGTGGAGAAAAGAATGGAAAACAAAATTTGAGGAACGTTTGTGCAGCGCTAAAAATACTGAGAACTAGCCGGGCACAGTGGCGTGCACCTGGGATCCCAGCACTTTGGGAGGCTGAGGCAGGAGGATCACAAGTTCAAGCCCAACCTAGTCAACTTAGTGACTTAGAGAGACCCTGTCTCAAAATAAAGAATAAAGAATAAAAGGTCTGGGGTTGTAGCTCAGCGGGAAGATCCTGTATTCAATCCCCAGTAACACAGAGACACACAAAGGAACACTAAGAAATATTTGAACATTTGTGGACTCTGTAAGAACCAGGCGAGGCTGCCTGGAGATGGGAAGAATTATAAATATGTATAGTATTTTTGATGTAAAGGATGCGGTACTTCCATATTAAGCATGTTTTTAGATTTATAATCTGAAAAAGATTCCACAAAGCCCACAGTTTAGATAAAGCCTTACATAAAACTGCAGAGAGAGATATGGGTTTGCTCAAGGTCAGGTCCTTGAACCTGGAAAGGAGACGTCTGGATTTGGTTTCTGATAAAGACTTTGAGAACTTTCATGCAGCACCTCGGGGCTGTGAGCCCAACTTTGAGGTCCTCATCCTCTGTCCCTGTATCTGACAGTAAATTTAAGCTAAGAAGAAGCACCATGTGGCTTGTGACCTATCCAGTCTAATAATTCCTGAATTAAATGAAAAGTGAAAAATTTCAATAACAAAAGAGAGGCATCCCTACACAATCAAGCCAAGTTTTCCTTCAGATGGAAATCATAAACATCAGCCTCGCAGTGAAGGTCACGCATGAGATCACTCTGCCCTGGCAGCAGGTGAGGGAAGGAGATGTCTTATGTCTTCTCACCATTTTGGCTTTAGCTAAAGGACAGGAGCAGTGTTATGGTTTGTGTCTGCATGTCCCCCCAAATCCTCATGCAGTCATCGGGTGGGCTTCTACATTTGTGGGGGGTTTTTTTGTTTTGTTTTGTTTTGTTTTTTATCTTTTTGAGACAGGTTCTTGCTGTACAGTTCAGGCTGGCCTTGAGCTCACTTTGTAGCCCAGGCTGGCCTCAAACTCACAATGATCCTGCTGCCTCAGCCTCTCGAGTGCTAGGATTACAGGCATGCACCTCCCCACGAGGCTTTATATTTGTGATTGATCCATAGTCTAATGCTGGGATTATGGGTATGAGTGCTACACTCGCCGTGGGGTGGATAGTTTGCATAAGTGTAAGGGAGGGAAAGAGGCTATTTATCACTTCTCCCTTTTTGCTCTTGTTGCTTTTGCTATCTTCCTGCTGCCATGAACTATAGCCCTCTGCCATGTGCCACCTGGCCTTGGAGCCAGCCAAGTACAGACTGAAACCTCCACACACTGTAAGCTACATAAACCTTTCCTTCCTTAATTTTGGGCATCAGATAGTTTGTCCTAGCAATGAGAGAAAAGTAACCAAGACAATCAGTAAACATTTCTTCCTGTGGCCTCCTGTCACCCAGCCTTACTTGCATTTTGGATATATTTTTTGTGCCCATACTCTATCTAAGCAGTTTCCCTGTTCAGTGTAGGTAATAGAAATCCAGGTTCTCCTGCTCAGGTTATACTTTTCACCAAGTTCAGTGTCTTGGAGGATTTAGCACATACTCATTGCAGACATGCTCAGACCAGCACACACTTCCCTTCCTAGTACAAGACCCAGCCCAGCCTCCTCTTCCTCCACCTGCTATCCCCCCACTGTGAGCTTGCAGCCAGAGCTGAAACTTCACAGGTTCCTCAGAAGAGCTGTGTGGAAGTGTAAACAAGATCACTGAGGCTAGGAACAAACAGACATCTGATGGCCAAGGTCATTGGCACAAACCTGAAGGGAAGTTGGGGGCCCCCATCACCCATTATCCAGCCTGCAGGACCCACTGTCTGCCAGATGCTGGAAAGGAAATCAGGTGACACCTTCTGTGGTCTAAGGCAGAAGGAATGTGGTAAGGGACTGACCGGTGTGCCCTTCATTTGAAACATGTCAGAGTCCTAACTCATAGCACCTGTGGATGGGAGCTTGCTGGGAGATGACTCTTGACACAGGAGATTAAAGGATCTTGGTATGGATTTTAAATGTTCCCTAAGTCCAATGACAGGTGCTCTTATAAGAGGAAGGAGAAGTCAGTCAGGTGGTGCAACCTGTAATCTCAGCAGAAGCAGGGGGATTGCAAATTTAAGTTCAGTGTGAAGGTCCTGGATTTGAGCCCCAGAAGTGGGAAAAGAGAGAGGAGAGGAAGGTAGGGAGGAGAGAAAAAAAGAGAGAGAGAGGAGACAAAGAGAAAAGACATAAGCAAGAGACCACATGAAGAGGGGAAGAGAAATTGGAATCAAGTGGCCATCAGCCAAGGGACTCCAGGAGCCTCCAGAGACTGCAGGAAGCAGGAAGGATTCTCCCTAGAGCCTACAGAAGGAGCGTAGCCATGCTGACATCTTGACTTTGATCTTATGGCCTCTAGGACTATGAAACAGTAAATCTCTATTGTTCCAAGCCTCACCTTATAAACTTGTAGTGCTTTGCAGCCATGGGACACTAATGTAAGTGCTACCCAGGCAGCTGTGTCAAAAAGACAGAGGCTCTTGACTTCTCTGAAAAACCCTCTTCTAAATCTATAGCCACAGTTGGGATCAAAAGAACCCTGTCTTGGTTACTTTTCTCTCACTGAGACAAAGTACCTGATACCCAGAATGAAGGAAGGAAAGGTTTATTTGGCTCACAGTTTGTGGAAGCTCCAGTCCACACTCAGCTGGCTCCAAGGCAGAGTGGCACGTGGCAGAGGGCAACAGTTCATGGCAGCAGAAGACAGCAAAAGCAACAAGAGCAAAATGGGGGGAAGAGAGTTTCTTTCCCTCCCTTATATTGTATGCAGGCTATCCATCCTGGGGGCTGTCCTCTACACCCACACCATCTCCAGGCCCTCCTCTTGCACAAGCTCAGGATGAGTACAAAGTAAGGGCCCTGGCTCCCTGCTGAGTCACATAGTTAACCCTCTAAACTTCTCAAACTGACACATTGAACAATATCCTAGAGCGACAAGCACGTGTCCTTTTCACTCCAGGATGTAGAACTGCTGAGTCACTCAGTTAAGCTTCTAGACTACTCGAACTGACACAGCGTTATCAACCATAACAAACCCCTAGTCAGAGATTCTTTACTCCTGCTTATGTGTCACTTTGCAGGACAGATGTTTAACCATGAGTTTCTAATTATCTCACAGTATTCTACTCCCTTGCTAGGAGGAGATTCACCAGCAAAATTGGGGACGATTTTCAAATTTCAACAGTGGCCAAAATGCACTCTACTTATTGGGATTACACCAAGTCTCCCTGACCAAATTAGCCAACTGCTGGATCCTGTTGCATGGTATAATGCAATACCTAACATAAGGAAATTTTTCTTCCTCTATATCAGAAGAGAGAGGAATTTCTTTGGGTGTTTTGACAAAACAAGAACTCTGCCCAGTGGTATACTTTTCAAAAAGTTAAATGGACTGGCTGCTGGGTGGCCACTCTGCCTTAGGGGAGTAGTAGCTACAACTATGCTAACAGAGAAAGACTTTCAGACAGAAAGTAGAAGTCCTGATCCCCATCAGGTCAGTTATTCTGGAGACAAAAGATTACTTGTGGTTAACAGCGGAACAGCTTGCCAAGTACCAGGCTATGCTCTTAGACACCCCTGAGGTTGTTATAAAAATTTGCACAACTCTTAATCCTGCCTCTCTAATGCCTACTGGCCCGGAAGTTAACCACTCCGATGAACAAGTAATCTCCCACACCTAAGCAAGTATTCAGGGATCATTGATCACTGAATCAAGGATTCAGTGATCAGTGATCTGCCCCGTTAAGACTGTGATGAGATATGGTTCACTGATGAAAGTAGCTTTGTCCAAGAAGGACATCAAAAGGGAAGTTATGCCATTGTCAGTTCACAACAAGCTATCGAGGCCAACTTCTTCTTGGGACCTCTGCTCAAACAGAAGAGCTCTTCGTTCTTACTTGGGCATTGATATTAGGAAAAGGAAAAATCTATATGTCTATACAGACTCCAAATATGGCTTTCTGGTGTTACATGCCCAGGCAGCAATGTGGAAGAGAGTTTACTGACTAATAAGCAATCATCTGTAAAACACAAGCAGAAAATGCTACAAGTCTTAGATCACTCTATCTCCCCAAGCATGTTGCTGTTATTCATTGCAAAGGATCCCAAAGAGACACATCAAAAGTCTCACTGGGAAATCAAAAGGCTGATAGGGAGGCAAGAAGGGCAGCCCTACAGCCCCTCAAGACCCTAGCTTTATGCCCAGTTCCTGAGAAACCACTCTGGTCCTTCCTCAAGAGATGTAGAAACAAGCTATAAAAATCCTACATGGAAAATGGTAACTAGAATTTTCACAGGCCTAAGAAGAAAGGTATTCCTGGGTATCTCTGGAAGACCTGAGGCTCCTTTTCAGAAAGCAAGACTCCAGTACTGCTCCAGGTACAGATGAGTAGAGTCACAAATGGCCCTAACTCACCACAGCTTAAATGGGTGCCTGAATTGAGGGTCCTCCTATCTTTAATTAGATCCATTATGTGGGAAATCTTGCTAAGGTTATGTGTCTCAGGCACTTGATAATTGAACCTTTCTATTTTCCATACTTTGCCTTCCACTAGAAGCATAGAAATATGCTCCTCATATTTGGGCTCTACATCCTAAATGTAATAGTAAAGTTACTTTCTTTCTCCTATCAAATAGGCAGCTCAATGATCATGAATTCTTTTCTCATTGTCTGCTAACAGTTTTTCCTCTTCAACCTAGCCAGTGAGCCACAGAACCCCAAGGTGGCTGGAGAGCACATAATTCCTAGTAAGCAGGGTCTACATCCCCTTCCAGCTTGAAGAAGCTGTAGAAGACAAAGACCTCACTCCCTCAGCACCCCATAAAGAATTATAGGGATTTTTGTCTCTCAGGGAAATGAGACAGGAGATTAGGGCATGACAAAACCGGCTGGGGAAGAAGGTATAAACTGTTAATTACAAAATCCCAGGACACATGTGGTAACAGTTCCCAAAGCCCAGCACATGAATTTCTCTCAAGAGGTCAAGCAGGTTTTTGATAGGATGGTCTAGACCTGATGTTCAGCCTGAGGAGTGGGTGGTACAAAAAGGGTGGTCCACATTGAGATTTTGACCACTGTGTTCACTCTTGGATGGTGGCCCAACCTCACACTGTGGTGTGTACTTCAAATGCACTCTGCAGAGCCTATTTCTTTTCCTACCTTTAATAAAACTTTGGTACTGTTAAAAAAAAAAAAAAAGGACAAAGTCTCAGATAAGAACCCCTCCCTAAACACTGTTATGGAAGCAAGAGACCCGTCATCTCAGAGAGCCAGCCTGCTGCAAAGAGCTGAAAACAGAACAAAGCAAAACCCAAGCAGTTACAGGGGAGATAACTAGCTGGACTGTCAAATCACATGTGCAAAACATAGAGAAGGGGAAGAAAGGAAGGGGAAGGGGAAATCCTTGGGCCACAGGGGTGTGGGACAAGCAGGAAGGGTTACCCAGAAGCCTTGCTCAGGCAGCTGCTCTTGTCTAAACAGCCGGAGGACTCTGAGGCAGAGTGATCACAGGAAAATAGTCTTTCTTAGGACTCAGAAGCTAGTTAGGACCTGCCCAGCACTGGGGGGCGAAGGCTGCGTTCCTCCTCATCCCAACTGCCCCCACCCCTTGCTCCCAGTCTGAGGGCCAGCATGGAGGCCGGGGCTGCCGGTCTGAGGCCCCCGGCATCCGGGGAGGTGGGACATTTGTAGCCAGCGCTCCCTGACCACACTCCCAAACCATGTGAAGCCAGCTCCAGACCCGCTGCCACTCTACAGGTGCTCAGGTGAGTGGCTCTGTGATGCTGGACGCCGAGACCCAGGATCCAAGGCCCTGCAGCCTCTCTTCCACGTGCCCAGCACCTGCTCCCCCAGGCACAAGATCCCTCCTCCAGCCTCTCCTGTTCCACTCACCTGGTCACTTCCTGTCATCTCAGTGGTGAACTGTGCCCCTCACAGACAGGTGCACCTGAGAAGGGGTCGGCGGCCTGCCGTGTTCCACATTGGAGGGGCGGGAGAGTCCCAGAGGCGCAGGAACCTGCACCATTGCTAGCCTGGAAACCAGTCATTTCCACCACAGCTTCCAACATTCCAAGCTTCTCATCCCTCCAACCTAGGATTTAGGCTCCCTGCCTCCTCCTGCCTCACACACCGGAGTCCACGCCTTTAGCCTCTTCAGTCACAAGCATCCCCAAGTCATCTTTGCTGTCCTATAGCCCTGTGGGCGCCCAGCCCCCACCAGCTGTGCCTGTTCCTTCCTGCTCATCAGCGTCCTGTCAGGGATATGTCTCTTTCTCTACCTCCACATCTTCCAAAATGGCCTTGGTCTATCAGTCCTGTTCCCAGACCGCCACCTGCAGACACTCATAGTGTCCTTACGCCTGCCAGGAACATCGCTGGGTGCCAACGCCTCTTCCTGTCCCCAGCACCCTGCCCCATTCTCAGGAACCTGAACTATCGGTCCCATGGCTGCTTCTGTAACCAGATGGGACAGTACGCCTTGCGACTCACGCTGGCCCAGCACAACGGCCACCACGCCTTTGCACGCTGCACTGGTCTCTGTGTTCAGGATCACCCTGCTGTGCTGGCCCCCGAGGTGGACAGTCACATGCTATGGCAGAAGCTGCAGCTGCAGGACTACATGTCCGAGGAGTATTCTTGCTTGAAGTACCCCTTTTTGAAGCTCTTGGGCTTCCCTTGCTCTTGGACTTTCTTCCACCGTCTCCAGAAACAGATCCGCAGTGAGTTCACCCTTCACAACCACCTTCCAGAGGAGGCCCAGAGCCTGCTGAGGGAGCTGTGCCTGGGCTGCGTGGGGTCCCAGCAGTGGTCCTTTATGGGGGTCTGTGTGGACTATGTGCAGGTGATGCCCCAGTACTGGAAGGGTGTGGCAGGCGCCTAGCCTTACCTCCATGGATGGGCTCCGGGCCCAGCACAAAGACTCTGTGGTCACCAGCAGTGGCATGAACTGGTGTAGGGAAAACATCAATACTCCCAAGGGGGCTGTGGTCTATGCTGGTGATGGGGGAGAGGGCACCCTGAGGAAGGACTTCACCCTGCTCACACAGTGCAACCACACCGTCAGGACCACTGGCACCTTTGGCTTCTGGGCTGCTTCTGTAGCTGGCAGAGACACCATCTACCTGGCCAACTTCACCCTGCCAGACTCCAAATTCCTGAAGATCTTCAAGCCTGAGGCTGCCTTCCTGCCAGAGTGGGTGGGCACCAGTTCTGACTTGTCTCCACTCTGGCATCCAACATGAGGACTGCGCCCTGGAAGAAGCCAGGGAGACTTTATATATAGATTGGATGTATCTAAAGCCACTCTCTGGAGGTCTGGTGGCCTCTGGATAAACCAATGAGGTGGTCCTGGAGCAGGTGGGCACCCAGCATGATTCTAGTTAGCCAAACTGGAAAAGATGGGGTGGCTTTCTGGAACTGCTGGACATTCTAGAGCTAACAGAACACCTTTCCCTGATGGCAGGCAATGTCTAGAGAAGTTCATGGCAGCTCTAGAAGCCATAGTGACCATCTGCTCTTTCCTGCCCATATCAACAGGACTCCCAGGTGGCTGCTTCCCTACTGGAGTTGACCATCTTTATCTTTTCTAGATGAGGTGTTGCTTCTCCCCTGCATCTTCAGAAGCCTGGAAGAATTCACAGTTATCTAGAGTAAGCACACACCAACTCTGTTCCTGAGTGATTCTAGAGGTGGCTTGTTCTAGAGAGGGCCAGGTCTAAAGCCTGTGAAGAGCCCTGCTGGGCCCTTCCAGAGGAGGCAGGTTCCAGAGTTCTAGATTACTCTAAGTAAGGATCTAATGAAGGCACAACCGGAAGCTCAGCACCCACCCACCCACACTCACCCCACCCCACCCCACCAGAAAAATTGAGACAGAGCAGAAGGTCTCTATTGAGCCAGCCTCATGCCCTGCCTGCTCAGAGGCTTGGAAAAGCTGGTGCAGTTGTGAGCAGAGCTGAACTCTGTCCAGTCCTCAGCCCACAAAAACACCTCAGAATTCTGTTTTGAGCAGACGGACTAAATCATAGGCAATGGGGCTGGGGATTTAGCTCAGCAGTAAAGCGTCTGCCTGGCAAGCGCAAGATCGTGAGTTCAATTCCTGGTACCAGAAGAAAAAAAAAAAAATCATAGGCAAGAGGAGAGATAGATACAGTTGAAATGCTGCAGCTCTGAAGCACAACCTTCTAGAGATCCAGGGACGCTTTTTTTTTTCAGCTCAAAACTGTTAGACAGAAATGGTATATATTGGTTCTGGGTTTAGGATCAAGGAAGCTTTTCCTCTTCTGCAGCTGAGTTGTTGTGGATCTAGGCTCTTTTTCTGGAAGTCACCATCCTGCAGAAAGCTGGGGGTGCTCCTTGCCAACCACTGTGTACCCCTGAGCTCTCAGAACCACTAAACCTGGCTTTGGGCAGACCCAGGATGAATGGACTCAAGAGTGTGCAAACCTCCCAAACCCAGCTCAAGCCCAGGCAGAAGCACAGAGTCTAAGGTTGGGATTCAGACTCAGATTTCAGGAGCCTCTGCTGCTTTTTGCATGGTGAGGGAAGGGTCCTTGGATACAGTCAAATCTAATCACATCTCCATCCAAGAAGCCAAGTCACTGTCCTCTTGGGGAATTTCGGGGTACCATTCCCAACTCCCCTGCCACAGAGAGGATAGTGATGAATTAAAAGTCTATGTCACCAAAAAATATATAGTTAGGAAAATATGAATCAACTAACTTGATTCACGGTATTTTAGAGGCAGAGAAGACACTAGAAATCCATTTGAGTTAGGCGTGGCGGTGCACACCTATTATGCCAGCACTCTGGGAGGCTGAGGCAAAAGGATCGAAAGTTCAAGGCCAGCCTGGCAACTTAACAGGACCCTGTCTCAAAATTAAAAATACAGAAAAGGGCTGGGGAGGGAGGTAGTTCAGTGGAAAGAGAATGGGTTCAATCCCCAGTACTGCAGGTTCATTCATTAACACTGAGGGCAGCCACACATCTCACACTGGTGCTGGAAGAACCAAGTGCGACTTCACAGTCCCATAGGAGAAGCTGAGGAAAACATGTTCCTGGCACCTCCCAGCCTCGGTCCTAGGTGCTTTTACCTTTGGTGACTTTAATCTGCATCTTTGTGCTGTAATAGCCACAGCTATGAGTATAACATATGTTCTAAGTCTCTCTGGCCACTTGTTCAACCCAAGGGAGATTTTGAGACAGGGAGGAACTAAAGAAAGTTCACACCAGGCATAGAGAAGAGTGAGTTCAAACATGGAGAGGGGTTGTTCTGGCTTGGGTCTAGATGTCCCTCCAAAGCCTCATGTGGTCATAGCTGGGGCTTTTTCAGAGGTGGCTGGATCTAGAGTGTGTGATGCTGGGATTGATTCATGGTGCAATGCTACGCTCAGGGCACTAGGATTAAGGATGGGAGTGCTACCCACCCTGGATAAAATAAGAGGGGCAGAAAGAGCTGCAGTAGTCCCTCACTTGCTTTGCTACCTTCTGGGCACCATGAACTGTTTCTCCTCTACAATGCCTGTGTGCCATGTGCCTGCCTCAGATCCAACCAATAATGGACTGGAAGCTCTACAAACTGTGAGCTAAATAAACCTTTCCTCCTTTAACTTTGGGTGTCGGGTGTTTTGTCTCAACCGTATGAAAAGGCAGGGTTACATGTGAGGATGAGACCAGGGGCCCCAGGAGGTCTGCCCAAGGTCATGCATCCTGGGGAAGAAGAAGTGGCTTAGGTGAAGTCCCTGGAAACTGTGACCAGACAGGCTTAGGAGCTACACCGGTATGGTGAAGTACCCTGGTTCTATCCTTATTGCTCTGGGACCCTGGCAAATCTGTGACATGATGTCTCTGAGCCTCAATAGTGGCAAGCTGGACGTGAGACACCAGCACATAATGGGGTTCTTGGCTGGAATTCCCCTCAAAAGCAGACCCTGCAGCAAAGATCTGGGTAGAAACCATTTATTTGGGAGGTGACAAGGAAGCATTGTCACAGGTGACACAGGAGTCACAGGTGTCACAGGAGTCACATGTGACTCCAGGCACACAAGAGAGCTAGGGTGGTGCGTGACAAAGGTCACTGTTGAGAACAACCACAGCCCGTGTGCCCACAGGGATCCTCAGGTGGAGAGCATTGGCCATGGCTCGGAAGGCTAGAGAGTCCCTCCTAATTGCTGGGGGCCCTGAGATAGTTTGTCAGCGACGCCCCAGGACTGCAGGATTCTGAAGGAACAATGAAGCCTTCAGACCTAGAAAAGGAATCTAAGGAGGTTTGAGGAACAGAAGTTAAAGTTAACCTGAAGGCTGACAAAGGCCCCGGTCAATTAGTCCAAACAAGAATCAATCAGAAAGGTAAGCGATGTGCTGCTGGAGCGCGAGGAGTGGATGAGGAATTTCAAAAAGGCTTTGGGGTGATGGAGATGTGTGGGTGGCCCTCGGGTCGCACACTAGGCAGCCCTGGAAATGTGTGTGAGCCAGACACAGAAAAGGCACAGCACACAGCTGTCATGGTGGGGTTCGGCCCTCCGGGAGCCCCATGCCACCATAACATCTCCAGCCCAAGGAAAAGGCCCTGTGTGAGAGATAGCACCACCTGCACCCTCTCTTTCTCTCTCTGTTTCTCTCTCTGTCTCTGTCTCTCTCTGTGTGTCTCTCTCTCTGTCTCTCTCTCTGTCTCTTTTTTTTTAATAATCATTAACTATTCTCAATGGTTGTTGTAGGAAACACATAATAATAAACATGCATCCATTTATGAAATAGGATAGGAACAATACAAACATTACAGAGTTATGGATAGATTAGTAGGAAAATATCAATGGCTGCTGTAATACATGGTGGTATCTTCAAAGTGGTTTCTCAGGAAGACAGAGACACACAAGAAGGATCTAACAAGTAGTTACAGCCTAAGGGTTGTCAAAAATAGCTTATTACCTCCTCACCAGTGACTCCTTTCACTGAGGTATGATGGCTGGAAGGAAGGCCAGGATTGAAAAGAAGGACCGAGAGACTTGCACCTGTGTCTAGCAACAGTCTGTATTCTTGTTCCTCCATAGTCATGATTACCCAGGGCTCCTCTATGGAGATGACAGTCTGGCCAGAGGGAGAAGGCAGACCATGCCCCAAGCCCTCTCATTCCTGTTGGACTAACTGGTAGGATGGGTCTGAGCTCTGGGGCCTCCACTTCTTCAGAGGGCAGACGGATCTCCAGTGGTCTCCTTTGCATCCAGGGCATGGCCCATGGGGCCTCTTAGGGCAGTTCCTCTTAAGGTGGCCTGGCTTTTAACCGTGGTAGCAGATGAATGCAGTCATCAAGTTCTTCTTGGGGGCCCAGGAATCAGACTTGGGGTCTGTTTCTCTTAGTGCTGCAGCAAAAGAAGCTGCTTTTTCTCAGTCTCTTTGTTTTCTCTCCTTGGCCTCCTCCTGGTCATGGCTATAGAATACTGAGGAGGCAATTCTTACTAACATCTCAAGTGAGCCATCTGGGGCAAAAGCCATTTTATGTAGCTTTTTCTCTCCAGCCTCCCATCACATTGGGACCCCACAACTAGTTAGTGTCCTCTCCCCAACCGTCAGCACAGGCAGCAGGAATCTTACTGCAGACCTCTCCAGAGTGTCTCTCCCTCTGTCTCTCTCTGTCTCTCTGTCTCTGTCTCTGTCTCTGTCTCTGTCTCTCTCTCTCTTTCCTTCCAGGAGAATCCATCTGCTGAGCCGCCCTGGCCATCACAGGCTCCACAACACCAAGGCCAACTTCCAGGAAAGACTGATCTCTGAGCATGGTGACACCATCCTCCATCACAGCCTCCTAGATCTCAGGAGCCCAAATAACAGGCTCCTGCAATGTATACATTCGCTTGACCCGTGTGTCCCTGACCTCCCTGCATAACAGCTGTTCTGCTGAACACCCCAGGAGGATTCTGAAGAATCTGAGAACTAAAATGGAGAAGAAAAAGTATGATTCAATCCACAACCTCCAAAGGCATCTTGGACTTCAAATATTGATGTAATTCAATCAATCGCTCATTAAACAATTATTTATGGAGTGCAGGGCACTCCATTTAAAGCTGGGTCCACTGGGTGGAAGGAATCAGGAAAGTTTCTTGCCCTCACAGAATTCACATTACACTAATGAGTGGATTCATAATAGTAATTATTATTATAGCAACCGCAAAGCTTGCAGCCACCAAACTGAGTATGAAACACCCTTTATCTCACTGCACCTAATTACTCCTGAGTCACTGGTAACAAAACTGCAGCACAAAGAGTGTAAGTATCTGCAGTGCCCAGAAGTGCTTTTTTGGTTGGTGATTAATTTTTCTAACATTTGGGAGCACTTTGGAATATTTTGACTTCTGATGATTACACTCTTTCTTCCTGCGTGTTTCTCAGCTGGATCTGACATCGCCACCACCCCCCCAGGTGAAAGCTCCTAAGACATGAAAGGTTAAACATCGAATATTGTATAATATTCACACATTTCCTTCTGGGCTGCTGATAATAAGTGAGCAATTTTTTCAAATTAAAAATCTTGCCAAGGTCACACGACTTGTAAGTGGCAGAGCCGGGCTGCGGACCTACGCTGGCCTGATCCACGGCCTGTCCTCTTGACCATGACATTTGCTAAATTAATCACATAAAGTCAGTTTGCCGCAGCCAGAAACCTGAACTGGCTCCAATTAGCCGGGACAGAGTGAGAGGTGTGAGTTCATCCCCTCCACACGTTTCCTGGGTAGCGTTGCAATGTCGTGCAATAACATTTTAAAATTATTAAGTGATGCCTCGCTGCTTTTTTAAAAAATTAAGGTGAAATTTGCATAACATCAAATAAATTTTTAAGGTGCACAGTTCAATGGCATTTAGTAGCTGCATAAAGCTTTCTCATCCTCATCGCTGTCTAATGTCAAAATGTAACTGATATTTCTTTGTCAGCCCTGGTCTTTCCTTCCACTCTGCCTCAAGGAGAGAACGGCAAAGCAGAAATACAGAGAGAAGCTGGGTTTTGATTTGGGAACCTGGGTCTTGGAAGCCTGGAGAGTTTTCTCAGAGATAGTTGGGAGATGGGGGGACAGAATGAATGGCACAGAAAGAGTCCCCAGTGGCCCCATCCATGGGGCAGTGGGAGAGTGAGCGGCCAGAGACAGGATGAATCACATGGGCTGGAATGTGTTCCTCCAACTCCTCCAGGGTTGGAGCCCCTGGTGGCCAACTACAGGGAGCCACGTGGGTGCCCAGCCAGGGCCGGAGACCACCCAGGCACAGCACGGAGGCAGCAGCTGTGCATGACATGTTAGTCTCCTTCCATCTGGAAAGCACCAAAGCTCTGCCCCACCCATGCTCAAAAGCCTTTTCACCGAGGAGAAACCTCCGTGCAGAAGTACTCAGCTCGGTGAGCTCTCACAAACCCTGCCCAAGGGAGAAAAGCCAGCCAGGGCCCCAGGAGCACCTCAGGCCGCCTTGCACACAGGGTCCCTCCCTCTGTCACCGCCAACTGCAGCCCCAGTGTTCACTTCTAACAGCAGAGTTGAGCTGGGCTGGCTTGAATGCGGTGCCTCTCAGGTAAACAATCACCAAGGTGAGCTCTGTGTCTGGAGCCACCTACTCAGTTCTGTGTTGGTGAGATTTGCTGAAGTTCCCATGTTCCAAGCCATACAATGCACATCACGAAAGTGCACGGAGGATTCCACCACATGCAAGGAAAAGGCTCTACACCTGAGCTACATCCCCAGGCTTTTTTTTTTTTTTTTTTGAGACAGGGCTATGCTAACTTGCCCAGGAAGGCCTCAAATTTGCAATCCTCCTGCCTCAGCCTCCCAGAGTGGTGGAATTACAGGTGTGTCCCACCACTTTTAGCCTGCGGTTCTTAATCATAAGTCCAATGCTGATCTCTAGAACTCACTCCTCCCACATGGCTGACTCACTACCCCCACCAGCACCTGCCACTCCCCTCCCATACCAGTTTCTGGCAATCACTACCCTGCCTGTTCCCTTAAGTGTGACAACCTCAGATGCCTCATGTAAGTAGATTCGTGCAACTCTGTCCTCCTGTGACTGTCTTATTTCATTAGCATAATGTCCTCAAGGGTGGTCCATGTTGTCTCATATGTCTGGATCACCTTTTCATGGTTGAATAATATTCCATTGTGTATGTGGATGTATACGTGTGTGTGTGTGTGTGTGTGTGTGTGTGTGTATAGAATTTTCTTTGCTCACTCGTCCATCAGTGGACATTCAGGTTGTTTCCACCTCCTAGCTGTTGTAAATAATGTTGCTGTGAGCATGGGTGCTATGGTTTGAATGTGTCCTCCAAAAAGCATGCACTGGAAACTTAATCCCCCACTCAACAATGTCAGGAAGTAAGGGGAGATATTTGGGTCCCAGGCACCCCGCCCTCGTGGATGGAATAGCTATTATAAAAAGGCGTGAGCTTGAAGCACTTCCTCCTCTGTAATGTTTTGCAAGGGTCTGAGACGGATTGGCATTAATTCTCCTTAACGTGCTCTGGAATGACACCTGGCAGAAGGAGCTACCGTACCTGGCAGGTGGAGTCTCCAGTGGGTCTGTTAGGATTCAGATCTAAAATGTCCCTCACAAGCCTCTGGCGTGCAGAAGCGGGGCTTTGGGAACGTGATGGGATCATAGGGGTTCTGGGAAGGTGGCACCTAGTCCGAAGAGGCGGGTCTCTGAGGGCGTGGCCTGAAAAGGTTTTCCTCCCTCCTGACTCCGCCCTTACTCTCTGTTTCCTGGTCGCCATGATATGAGCAGCTTTCTTCTGTCCCGGCGCTCCCACCACGCCACTTCTGCGCCTGCGCCTGCCCGCCGCAGAGTGAAGCCTCTGAGCTGGGCCAGCGTAAACCCCTCCTACTTTAAACTGTGGCTGCCACGTATTGTGTCTCAGAAAAGTGACTAAGACAAGGTCTGCCAGTCTCCAACAGCAATCCCACTGGTTCCTCCTGCTGATTTTTTCCAGTTTTTCACTGTGGTTCAAATTCTGCATCATCCGGCGTCCAAACTCCTCATTCTGAGGAAGCAGCCAGACCTCAAAGGTCAAGGGGACTGCGGGCTGCAGGTCTGAGCGCCTCCATTTCCACCGCACTCTGAACCTTTCCAGAAAGGCAGCCCCACCTTCACCTGTGCCTCCATCCTGCCTCTTCCACCTCAAATGTGTCCGCTGCTCAGGTCACCGGCAAATCATTACTGGCCTTGACTGGAGCAGTCCCGTGGCGGCAGAGGCAGAAGACAGTGAAACAGGTTGAGGAGTGGGCAGGAAGGAGGAGGTGGAGACTGGAATGTTCTAGAACTCCTTGGTTGGGGGAGCATCTGTAGCAATTCATACTACCATACACTGAAAAAGGGAGCATTTTGTTGCATATAAATTATACCTCAATGAAACTGACATCTATAAAAATTAAAAATAAGTCAGGCATAGTAGTGCATGCCTGTAATCTGAGTACTCTGGGAGGCTGAGGCAGGAGGGTAGCAAGTTTGAACCCAGCTTGGGCAACTTAAAGTCTTTGCAAGACTTCTTCTCAACACTTTAAATAAATAAATAAATGATAAAATATATAATATAAAAAGGCTAGGAATGTAGCTCAGTGGCAGGGTTTCCTTTGGGTTCAGTCTCCAGTACCCAAAATTTAAAAATTAAAGCAATCATTCTTATTCAACAATGGCCTCTTTCCTCCTCAAACATCTTCCTGTTCTGCGCATGACATTTCAGATGCGGCCGTTACAACAGATGATGAACATAAATACTTCTCTCCTGCTCCATTTTCCCCCTCTCTCTCTTCACCAATTTTCTTCTCATTTTTCCCTCCCTGTAGCTTTTCCTCTCCTCCCTTAATAGCCTCAGTTCTATAATTAGTCTGCTCCGATAATTCTTCTAGCCAGTGTGTTTTATTTCTAAAATATTCACTAGCATGGTCGTCCCATACTGCCTTAATTCTCAACTCCCTGATCACTATTTTTACAGTCCTACAGCATTAATAATGTCTGCTATTTTGGTAGTACCTCTTTCTCTTTTCTTTCCTGTTGGATGAACAAAAATTACTTTGCAGGTTTTCCATGTCCCTGTGAGGTACTTAGGGCAGGGAAAGAGATTTTTGCAAATGGAAAAATATCTAGGCACAAACACTGGCCGTGTGCTGCCAGGCAAGGTAGAAAAATAACAAACTGAAACTGTCCAGAGCATTCAGTGCTCACCTGGGCAGAATGATGGGATTCCTCTAATCCAGAGGCCGTCTTCACTGAATCTCCAGGTATGATTCAGCTAGTTACACAACACGCCCTGCCCAGGGGCAGGTCCCACGCCAACACCTATGCCGCCACCACCCGGAAGAGCTCGCTGAGTCCGTGCCGTGAAACAGGGCTCGTTCCCCCCACAAATACAGGGCTTCCAGCTTGTTGGATTTCCCCCAAACTTTCCTCCTGTGGTGCAAGATGCTCCCACCAAATCCTACTGTGCCCCAGCGCACAGTCAGCTCTAGATGGTGTAGTCCTTGTAACAAGGTGGGGACATTTGTCACATGCTGGCTCACTCATAATCAGTAAGACATGCACAGGGCTTTACAGCGAGTCTGACCAACTGCAACCTGTAGCGCTGAGATGAACCACTTGCTCGCTGTGGCTCAGTGACCTCTCATCCGGAGCAGGCAGGGAGACGTAGAAGAAAGGTCACTCCGGGAGTCAGCGGGTGGGCTGCGATTTGAAGCAGGAACCACCCCTGTGGGCTTTTCTTTATACAGTCCTCAACGCGGTGTGCAGGAGATGTTTTTGAACCCTCTGTCTCCCTGGCTGCTGCCCCTCTCCCCAGACTTGCGGCCCAAGATGTTTCCAGATGCAGCCACAACAGCCTCTCCTCCTCCCGTCTCACCCGCAGAGCAGGCAGAAGCAACATGGTGTGACCTCCAAGACGAGACAAAGGCAGCAAATGCACGGATGCCTGTCTTGCTCTGGGAACCTGGCCAGCTCACAGTGAGTAAGCCCGAAGGACAGGACATTCACTGTTGCCCCAGGCATGGGCTGAACTAGGTCAGCGGAGACCAACATGCACCGCGAGACTGCACCCCAAGACTCCCAGAGGCCCATGACAGGACTCCCTGGCTTCCACTCTTCCCAGTCAGGCCCAAGGGTGGCAGAATACAGTCCCCAAGGAGCCTTTCCAAGTCCCTGTCTCACAAAGCCCATTCACAGCAGAACCAACTATGGGGAACAGCTTGGAAAGAGACGCCATCCAGCCTGACCTCTTGTTAGTCTGCTTATTTCTATGGTCTCACCTGAAGCCCACACTGCTCCGCTCAGGGTGGGGCCCTGGGTCTTTGAAGCCCTTTGCTGTCTGCTGTTCACTCTGTTCTCTTCCCAAAAGCACCCTGCTGGCTTCACATCAGAGAAGAAGACAAAGCCAGACCTCAGGAAGGGGCGAGCCCACCAGGACACAGGCAGGAAGCCCCAGGATGAAGGGAGGGATGGCCGCTGAATCAGCCCCGGGGGAGAATCTGGGCCCTTCCCAGATAGCTGATGCATCCACTCCCCAGCGAAGAAGCCAGCCTCCCTGGCTCTGCTGACCTCTCTCCAGCCTGGCAAGCTCTGCATAGCCAGGCTTCCTCCAAACACCCCATCTGTTCAACCAGCCGACCAGGAACCCTCACCCTGGAATCTCTCTCTGTCTGTCTCTCTCCCTGTGTCTTTCTGGCTGCCTTCCTCCCTCCCTGGCCCTCCCTCCCTCCACTGTTTCTCCCTCAGGTGTCTACAGCAGCCTCCTGGTCTCCCAAGCTCCAGTCCAACCTCCCCACAGCAACCAGAACAACAGCCTCAAAATGAGACGGGGTGGGCAGGCTGACCGTGCTCTCATCTGCTGAAAACTCCCTTTAGAATCACAGCTGCTGGACAGACGCGGCCTCGGAGCTGGGTGAGGAGAGTCGCTGGTCCCTGGATGCAAAGAGATGGGGGAGGGTGCTGAAGACTGAACTCAGGGCCTTTGCACTGAGCTACATCCCTGGCCCTTTTTCATTTTTTATTTTAAGATAAGATATTGCTAAATTGTTAAATTGCCCATAATGAGCTCCAAGTTGCAATCTTCATCAGCTTTGCAGAGTGCTGAGATTATAGGAATGCACCACTAAGCGCAGCTATGGACAGATCTTATCTAAATGCAACAGACAGTTCTGGGCCATCCTTGTGCCTTTTGTCTTTTTCATGGGCTGCATCCTGAAGGTGTCTCCAAATCACACCTACGCTACCTCATTCTTTTGGTGAAGGGTAATTCTCCATTGTGTGAATGTAAATCACATTTTAAGAATTTTTTCAAACTTCACTGAGGCATAATTTGCATATATATATTATATATATATATGTATTCCTGTTTACATGAATAGCTTAATAAGTTTGGAAAAACATGAAGATACTTTCTACATTGTTACTACAGCTGCATATGCAACACCTAGCTGTGTCTAGCACATAGTAGGTGCTCAATTAAATGCCTATTAGATGAACAGATGAATTGAAAAGCCAGGGAGGGTGGCACACATCTATAACCCCAGAAGTCTAGTTGGCTGAGGCAGGAGAATCACAAATTGGAGTCCAGCCTGGGCAACTGAGAGACTTTGCAAGATCCTGTCTCAAATTTTTAAAAAGGGAATGCTGAGAGTGTAGCTTAGTGTGAAGAACCTGGGTTCCAACCCCAAACCACAAAAAAAAAAAAATCTGAAGGAAGAAAGGAAGGAATGAGTGAGTGGCCTCGGAGGCTGACATGTATATAGGCTAAGCTGTTGCCTCTTTTCTCTGAGCTGTCAAGTCCCTAGGCTGCCTCTCTGCACACTGCAATAGAGGAAGCACTCCTAAGAGATATACAGGGAGTTGCTGCATGATTTCATAACTTTGCAAAAGGGTTCACTTTTTCAAAAAGAATGTACAGGGAAACACCCCTCTGTGGCTCTGCCACCCCCAGGTGGCTGCCCAGTCCTGCGACCAGTGCACCATGAGCCTAGGCCTGTTGCTGTGAGCATCTCAGCAACTCGTCCTGCTCACAACAGGGCCACTCCTGTCCTAGGGCAGGTGCTCAGTGACCACTTGTGCAGCCAACAGATGGGTGAATGAACGCGTACATGAAGGATGGAGTGAGGAACGCCTACCTGGCTACCAAAACAAGCAGCCGCATTTAGATTGGACAGGAGAAATGTCAAAGCAGAAGAGTAACCCTGGCTATGGGTTGTTCAGACCCAAATCACTGACAATTCTCTGTGTGAGTGGAAAATACAAGGAAAGCACAATTACCATTCTGTTAACCCAAGAAACATGGCACCAAGCAAGAGATAACAGTCATTGTTTGGTCTTTTTTTTTTTTGAAGACTGGAGACTTCATCATTCATGCATTTGTTTGAATTTACACAGCATCAAGTATGTCTCTGGCATTTTCATGCATACTGTAAATCCTTAGGACTCTCCACTTACATTTTAGGTGGGAAAGTCCTCCCTTTCTGCCGCTCCTTTGTTCTCGGAGGACGCGGCTCTGAGCACCCAGGGCGATATCCAGAAGCGGGACCCAGCACTGAATCACCTGCTCTCTGCCTGTTCCCAGACAGTCTGTGTAGCTGGACCACAGAGCCGGCTGAAAATGTCCCGAATCCCACGCTCCTCGCCTGGTGCTGTACAGCCCAGCGCTACTTCCAGATCCCAACGCTTCGCTCAGGAAAGCCGCAGCCCCCTTCCACTCCATTGCCTTGCAGCGCCCATGCCAGCCTTCCCTCGATGGCATCATCCCGACACAGGCAAGCATCAGGGCAACGCCGGGCTCAGGAAATGGACTGCTTTCCTCAGGCTCTGACGCCTGATATCAGGAAGCTCCATGGGCCGGAGACGTA
Organism: Chinchilla lanigera; assembly: GCF_000276665.1. Lineage (NCBI taxonomy): Eukaryota > Metazoa > Chordata > Mammalia > Rodentia > Chinchillidae > Chinchilla > Chinchilla lanigera. The sequence continues at coordinate 11,119,145 of NW_004955460.1, read as the reverse complement.
GCTCAGCAGCACAAGCGCCTGCCTGGCAAGCGTGAGGTCATGAGTTTGATTCCTGGTACCAAAAAAAGGAAAAAAAAAAGGAAGGAAGCTCCCTGCTCTCCAACCTACTGAGTGTCAGCTAAGAAACAGAATTGGATCCCCCTGTGACACCAAAGCCCTATAGGTTCCAGGAGGCCACTATTTCTGCATTCTTTCATTATAAGAACAAAAGCAGAGCTGGTTTTTATTATAAGAGTATAAGAATAATGAACTTAGGCTCAAGAACCCTGGGGCTAGCATAATCAGAGTCCCCAAGGCACCCCAAGCTCTCCCATTGAGATCATGGGCTTGGCCACATTCTAGGCAGCCCCTGCAGGCTACCCCTGTGTCCCATAACCTCCCTGCAGTTTCCAGCCACTAGGGCCCCGCCTATGCTGTTCCTTCACCATGCCTGCCTGTCCCTTCCGCATCTAACTGGAAAGCCTTATGCACCCTCAGGACCTGCTTCCAGCGCTGCCCACCCCGACACTGCAGCCTTTCCCAGACACCATCTCCCTGGAGGTGTTGACTTTTCCACGTGCCCAGTGTCCTCCAGGACTCCTCACTCTGGTAGGGGTCTGAGTCTGCCTACACTGTGGGCCCTAACCGGCCGGGTCCGTGCAAGATTTGTGTTCCCCGCTCCCCAGCACTAGGGATTAAACCAGGAGACTTCATACGAGCTACATCCCCAGCCTGTTTTTGTTTTGAGATAGGGTCTCGCTAAGTCACCCGTGCTGGGCTCCAACTTGCAGTCCTTCTGCCTCAGCCTCCCAGACTGCTGGGGTTACATGCCCAGCAACAAATTGTTCTTTAATTAAAAATAAATAAATAAACAAAGGAACACATCCCACTTGCTTTGACGTCTGCCCCAGGCAGGATTTCACACAGGTAACCGCAGGGGTTTTCCACGCTCTGCCCATTCCACACACGTTCCCATCCTGCGGCTTAGACCTCGCCCTGAGTTACAATCGCAGGAGCACAGCAATCTCTCTTTAGTTCCTTCTTAAGAGGGAAATTTCTCGCTCTCTTGGATGGCTACTCCCACATAATGCAAATCATCACCTTTCCGCGACCTAAGAAAAGCTTTTCTTTAATCTAGCTGGCGGCGTCTTCAGTGCAAGGATCCAGTGTAAACAAAAGCACGGAGCTAAAATGTCAGGAAGCGAGGAGGCCTCGAGCAAGGCAAGGCCCCTGGGGCACAGCCCGCGGTGGCGCGGGGAGGGCGGGAGCGGCCGCTAAGAGGGGACTGAGACCGCACTGCCCACCTCTTCCTCCACTTGCTTTCCTGCCCCACAATCACGCAGCTTGGAGGTGGCCCAGCCCTTTATTCTGCTCCAAACACCCTCGCATCAGAGCTCACTGGTCCCTGCCTCGGCCCTGCCGGGTGCCAGGCAGGACTGATGACCCCGCAGCGTCCCGGCTAAGCCCTGACCGCCAGGGAAGACTGAGCTCAACCCTGTAGCAGCTGCAGTCCAGCAGCTCCCAGCCTGGCTGGAATCAAAGATGAGCCAGGGTCCTAAGCAGAGAGGTCAGGCAGAGCCAAGGCTGCTGACTTCGCCAGGTGGAGACGCTTGTCTCCAAGAGAGAAGGCGGCAGTTCTTGCAGGCCCCGCTGCCCCCACGCCACAGCATGCCCTGACACCTGGCAGAATGAGGAGCTCAGACCCAAGGTCAGGAGGAGCAGACACAGGAGCCCCATCTCCAGGTCTGCCACAGAGGGACCATGAGACCTTGTGTAGAGTGCCTGGCATGGCACTGTGGGCCCCCGTAAGATGATGCGGGGGGACTCATCAGCCTACTTGGTCTCAGAGTTCATGAGGTCAAAGATCAAAAAGACACTGCAAATTCCAAGCTGAGATACCAACACACTGTAACCATGACAACCTGGGCTTCTCAGCTAAGAGGTTCTACTTCTGAACCCCACAATATCTGGGCAGAGGTGCCAGGCAATTATTTTGTTCTTGGGCAAACTACTTAGCCATCTCAGGCTTCAGGTTGTTTATCGGTAAAATAAATCCAAATATGGCTGGGCTTTTTAAACATAGCTATAATCCCAGCACCCTGGGAAGCTGAGGCAGGAGGATCTTCCAATCTGGACAACTTGGTGACTTATGGAGACTATGTCTCAAAATTAAAAAATAAAGGACCGGGGATATAGCTCAAAGTCCCTGAGTTCAATCCCCAGTACAGCAAATCAGTCAATCAATCACTCAATCAGTCTAAACAATGGAGCTACACAGGGGCAGACGGATCCTGGGAAGTTTAAATGAGGCAGTTCAGCCCTGGACACACAGTAAATGCCCAGTGGACACGGGTGTTATTATGACTGCCCTCCCTCAGCAATGATGGCAAAGACAGTTTCTTCACAGATATGTAATTTTTTTTTAAATTTCTCTCTGCAGACAAGTGAAAAGTTCTTGTGTGAGTTGATCCAGTTTAGAACTGCAGGACATGCAGACCCACCCAGAGAGTTCAGGTCACACTCAGCCCCAACCCTGGAGGCAGCAGAAAATTCCTGAGCAAATCTTAGTGGCCTCCTCCCCACTGCATTCTCTTGAAGTCACCATTTCTTAGCTCCTGAGACACTGACCCTGAGCCTGGGGCCACCAGTAAACACTTACCCTGCAACCAGTTCCATAGAAATTCATCACAGGTTTTGTAACCTAGTAAAGGAGACGGAAATAACTTACTTCACAAGCTAGTGATCAGCCCTCATCAATGTCAGTACTAAGGACAGCAAATTTTTCTGAAAAATCCCCCAAATTTCTTTTTTTTGAGGGGGAGGACAGGGTCTCACAATACAGTTCAGGCTGGCCTTGAATTCACAGCAATCCTCCTGCCTCAGCCTCCAGAGCGCTATAATCCAGGATTACAGGCATTTGCCATCACACCCAGCTTCCAAATTTCAAAATACTGGCTTAGTTTTTCTTTTAACGCTGTGGGTCAAATAAAACATAACCACGGGCCAGATTCACCTCCTGAACCACCATTTTGTGAGGTTTCAGTGTACTTCTCCCACTCCACCCCTCAGTCCTCACCTTCACTTCCAGTGTGTGTGGACAAGAGTGGAGAATGGCTGGCGTTACAGTTGTCTAAGATGCACACTGCCCAAGGGCACCACACCTAAGAGCATGCCACATCTACCACAGGCATGGGAGACTTGCACAGTTTTATCAGTTTCATCAGTTCTCCAGCAGAGGACAGTAGCACATCATGCTCAAACAAAGGCGGCATATCAAAAATTTCTGCAGCTGGAAATCGAGCGTCTTGAAGAAGGGATGTCTTCTCACAATCTGCACAGAGGCGTGGAGGCAGGAAATATCCTGGCCTGAGGCTCCCAACAAACGGGACGCCTTATGGCCCTGGGACGCCACAAGAGAGGCCATCAGCTCTCACTGTATCCCTAACATCCAGACAGGAGCCTCAAACGTGGCGCTGCCCTCATCACATTTCCTTGACCTCAGACCTGAGCCCAAGAAGCACGGGCTCCACTGCTTCCATCACCCGGCAGGCATGAGCCAGGGTCACCACATCGTCCTTAGCAGTGAGGTTTGACCCCACCCCCACCCCATGGGCTTTGGCGGCTGTGCTGCTTCTCCCTAGCGCCACATCAGGACAAAAACAACCGCTCCCAGTGTGAGGGTGAAGACTTTCAGTGAACTGGACAGAGCCCCCCTCAGCTGTCACTTCAGACCCCAGGACTGTCATAAAAACCTCCCACCAAAACCAGACGCCACCGCTCAAGAGTCAGCCTCGCCCCGGCTTTCTCACCAGCCTCTGCTCTGCGGAGTGTACTCCGCTGCCGGTGGTAATCTCCGCCTTCCCACCACATCCGTGTGTCCTGCTCGGTTCTTTGTTCTGGATGCCAGGAGCCTGGACACGGGGTGAGACTGCGACTCCGTCTGGCGGCAGCGTCCTGGGGAACAGCAGCGGCTGTGAGAGAGGACAGTGCTGAAGAGAACGGCCTCACCCTTTCTCAGAGGGCTCCCCAAGGTAGCTCAGCTCCCTCCCGAGGCAGGGCAGGTTCCAGCGGAGCAGCAGTCCTAGAAGTGCACCCACCAGGCGGAGAGAGACACCCTCAGGAGAGACAGGGCCTCAGCTCCTGCCGCCCACGGGGTCGGGTGAGGGTCGCTGACTTCTATCACAGAACGAGAATTTTCAGGATGTCTCAGTGAGAGGCGTAAAGAAATTTCTTAGGTACAATTAGAAGTCCAGACTCGGAGGGGATACAGTGGGACCAGCAAGAAAGAGGTACATCACGGTCAGAGACGGAGGGTCTCACTGAGGCCTTGGGGCCCTGAGAGAAGGGCGAGTCCCTTCTGGGGCTGCATCAGAAAGTGAATTAAAGCTGAGATCAGCTGCCTGCTCAATAGTACGCTGTCTTGAGGCCACTCCCAGGTGAGAAGCACTGGCCCAGAGCCCCCGCAAGCTTACTGTGTCTCTAAGAGCCTTTTCGAATGAGTTTCCCAGGAGGGAGAAACACTTAGTGTTTGTGTCTTGGAGTTGCAGTCTTTCTTAAAAATACAATACTGTAAATTAGGATTTTCCTAGTCTCCTTTTCACCTATCTTATTTTTTTCCATCCTATCTCAGGTACACATCCACTCTGGAAACTATCTGGCACCCTTAATCATAAACATACGTGGCTCATGCCTGTAATCGCGGCCTTAGGTCGACCAAGGCAGGAGAATCCCAAGGTCAAGTCCAGCCTGGGCAATTTAGTGACTCAACAAGACCCTGTCTCCAAATAAAAAAAAAGGGCTGGGGCTGTAGCCCAGTGTGAATGTCCTGGGTTCCTTCCTCAGTACCTCAAGGAGAGAAAAAAAAAAAAAAGAACACACACATACCCACGACAAGCAGCTCCACCTGTGGTACCCAGCAGCTTTCATCCATTGTAAACCCCAAAACATGCTGAAGATTGCTGGTAGGCACACTCACTGCTCCCTGCACTCTACACTCCATCAGGACCAGCAAGAATGAGAAACGCTACACTCACAGAGCGTACTGTTCAGCAGGGCAGCTGGACGTGCTGACTGGAATGGGACAAATCCCATGAAATTCATGGTAAGCAGGCACAAAAGAGAGAACACCCTGGGTGATTTTATTTCTATAAAATGTAAACAGCAGGCAAAGCTAATCTGTGGACTGAGAGGTTGGGCTGCGGTCTTCGTTAGGGGTGAGTGGGTAGCCGACACCGCTGTTAGGAACGTCTAGATTTTTTTTTTCCAGTACTAGGGAGTGAACCCAAGACTTTTGCCCTTAGTTCATCCCTGCCTTTTTATCTTTTATTTTGAAACAGAGTCTTCCTGAGTTGCTAAATTGCCCAGACTGAGCTTGAACTTGGCAATCCTCCTGCCTCAGCCTCCCAGAGTGGTAGGATAACAGGCGCGCACCACCACAACCAGCTCTAATTCTTGAACCACAAGGAGGCCACGTGGTTAGTTCTCTCTGGAAAAGCCCACCCGGCGGTGCGCATGCGTATTGTGAACTTTTCTGCATACATGCTGTGCTCCAGGAAACAGATGTCTCAAAGGCAGTGACCTGTGCGAGAGAGGAAAGCACCGCGTTCACGCGTCGCTGCTTCTAGGTGCGAGGCTCTCAAGCTGTCCACAGCCTTCCATGTCCTCTGCTTTCTTGAGGAGGCCACCGGCTTCCCGCATTGGCATAGTCAGCTGTCCACTCCGGAGTTGCTCACGTGCGATACTTTGTCCAGGCTGTCGCTAACACAGGGCTGGCATTTGCAATCTGGAAGCACCGTTGGCTTCTCGTTTTTCCAAGGAAATGAAAAGGCTCCAAGTCACCAGCACTGTTGCTCAGTGGATCACCACGTAGGAGCTGGGCAGGGGCAATCTACCATCTCAGCAAGAGGAGCAGCCCCCCAGAGCCCCAGCCTGGAAGGGAAGGGTGCAGGAAGGGGTGGGGAGGCGAGGAAGGCCTTGAGGTCTGTCTCAGCGCCCACGCCCCCTGCATCCCAGGAGGACAACATTGAAGATGCTGTCCAGCTCCCTGAAGATCCTCCTTCTCCTCCTCCGGGGGCTCAGGAGGCTGCTTCATGGCCACTCCCAAGAGCCACTGCGGCGGGGGTGGCGGGGCACAAGCAAGTGCAGAGGAGCTGATGACCAAGCCGAGAATGTGGACCCCACCCTGACCTGAGTCTGCAGTCCCTGAGGTGCTGCTGGCCCCCGCAGAGCCTGGCCCTTCGTTAATTACGGAAAGGACGCTTGTCTTTTATTAGTAGGAGTTTGCAGTACGCAGTGTTTACATCCTTCCTGTAGAGCTGGTGTGTGCACATAACACATCTTCATTTTTTTTGGTCCTCTTCCCCCTCCTCTCTGTCCACCTCCCTCCATCTCTTGGTCCCCTTCCCATTTAAGAAAGATCTCTCTACTTCCTGTTATATATCTTTTATTTTGTTCTTTATGTATAATTTGGGTTTTTCTTTTTTGGGGGGTTTCATATTAAAAGAAAACATGCACTATTTAAGTTTGTGTGTCTGATTTATTTCATTTAACATCGTGGTCTCAAGGTGCATCCATTTTCCTATAAGCCACTCAAGTTTATCTTTCTTTATAGCACAGTGGTACTCCATTGTGCATAAATACCACACATTTTCGGTATCTATTCATCTGTGGATGGGCATGTAGGCTGTTTCCAAGACGTAGCTCTTATGGTTTGTGCTGCTATAAACAGGGGTGTGTACATGTCACTGTAATAGGGTGTCTTTAATGCTTTCAAGAAGATACCTAGAAGGGGAAATCACTGGGTGGAATGGAATGTCTAGCTTTTTGAGGATTTTCCTCACTTATTTCCACATTGGTTATATTAGTTTACACTCCCACCAATAATGTAGAAGCTTGCTTTTTCCTCACATCCTCTCCAGCATCTATTACTATTTGCTTTTTTTTAATAGCAGTCGTTTTTTCTGGGGTAAAATGCTATCTCAGTGTTGTTTTAATCAGCATATCTCTAATGGTCAACAATGCTGAACATTTTTTTCATGTATTTATCTTTGTTTTGTACTTCTTCTGAGATGTGTCTATTCAATTCACTTGCCTATTTTTGATTGGCTCTTTCATTTGGGTTTTTTTTTTTTTAGTTCTTTATATAGTCTAGATATTAATCCTTTGAAGAGTAGCTAGCAAAATTTTTTTCCCATTCTGTAGGTTGTCTCTTCACCCTGTTGGTTTTTCCTTTGCTATGCAGCTGTTATAATTTGAAATAATACCTACCATTCATTGATTATTGATGCTGTTTCTTATATAATTGGGGGTTCTGTTTAGAATGTCCTTGCCTGTGCCTATGTCTTAAAAATGTTTTCCCTATTTTATCTTCCAACAGATTGTTTCTGTTTTACATCTAGATCTTTGGTCCATTTTGATTTTGGTTGAGTGCATGGTGACAGATACAGGTCTAGACTCAATCACCTGTATGTGGGAAGCCAGTTTTCCCAGCACCATCTATTAAAGAGGCTGTCTTTCTGCCAGTGTATGTTTTTGGCCCCTTTGTCAAAGATCAGGTGGCTGAATGTGCCTGAAGCTGGCTCTGCATCCTTATTCTGTTCCATTAATCCACAAGTCTGTTTTCCTGACAGTACCATGCTGTTTTCATCACTGTAGCTTTGTAGTATAACTTGAAGTCTGGGATTGTGATGTCTCCTGCTTTGCTCTTATTGCCCAATATTGTACAGTACTTTCACATTTTCCTGTGAAAGAAATGCTTTATACCTTCTCTTTGGCACATCTTAATTGCCAGAGTCACTCACTACTCTTATACTTTGTAGGTATTCTTAAGTAAAATAAGGGCTGCTTGCACAGCCCTGAGATTCTGTGACAGCTGACTTGCTGAAAAAATTGGCTTCCAAGTGACTAACAGGCAGGCAGTGGGCATGACATGGACACACTGGACAGAGAGGTGACTCTCGCCCTGGGCAGGTGGAATGACGTGGCTTGTGATTTCATCATGCTGCTGAGAATGACACAATTTGAAACTTGTAAACTGTTTATTCCTGGGATTTTCCTTTTAATATTAAACATAATTGAAAGAAATCAAACACACAAAAAATGTATATGATAATCCCAATTTTATGAAATAGCCACAATGGGCAAACCTATAGAACAGAAAGCAGATGTGTGATTTTCTAGGGCTGAGGAGGAGCATGAGGAGGGAGGGTTTTTAGGCTGGGGTAACAAAGAAGTTCTGAACCTGGCTAGAAGGGGTTGCATGACACTGGGAATACACTTAATGCACTGAATTGTACATTTTACAGTGGGAAACACTAACTTTTATTTCACATGTATTTTCCCACATGCAGAAAAGGGACCCATGAGCTACTATGTGACTTGGGAATTTAGTGCGTAAGTTCATGTCCAGGAGAACTGAGGCTGTGCCTACACACAGTTGTCCCCACATGACAATCGCAGTCTGATTCATCGCAGCAGGAGACAGAGACAACCCCATCCAATGGATCCATGGATGCATCCATTCCCTGGGGTGCTGGAGCAATGGTTAGAGAACAAAGTATGCATATTGTTTCATAGTTCTGGAGCCTACAGCCATGGGGATGCAGGACTAAGCTTCCTCCAAAGCTCTGTTGGGCTCTGCCTGGCTGCTGGTGCTGGCTGGGAGTCCTTAATCTTCATGGCTCATGGATGCCTCACCCCTTCTTCTACCTTCGTCATATATAGGTTATCTTCTTCCAGTGTGTCTTACAGGGATGGGGGGGTGTCCCCCTACTCTAGTAAGAATTTATCTTAATGAAGAATATCTAATTACATGTCTAGATAAGGTCACAGTTTAAGATGCTAGAGTTAGAACCTCAACATTTTTTTCTAGAGGACACAATTCATTCACAGCAGTAAAGATACAAGTTGTGATATACCCATTCAATGGAATACTATTCAGCCCTAAAGAGGGTAAGATTCTGACACTCCTACAATACAACGCATGCAACACTTGAAGAAAATGATGCTTAAATGAAAGAAGCAAGACACAAAAAGCCACAGAGTATATGGTTCCATTTGTACAAAATACCCAGGACAGGCAAATCCATAAAGACAAAAAGTAGTTTACAGGGCCTGGGGAGAAGGGAAGAATAGGCAGCTGTTGCTAATGGGTACAGAGCTTTTTTTGTAGAGGGACTGAAAATGTGCTGGAATTAAATAGCATAATACCACAACATCGTGAATATACTAAAAACTACTGAATTGTAGGTTTTAAAGGAATCTATGGTATGTGTGTTAGTTACTTTCCTCATCCCTGAGACAAAAATACCCAGTACCTACAAGTTAAAGGAGTAAAGGTTTATTTCAGCTCACAGTGTGCAGAGATTTCAGTCCATAGTCAGATGGTTCCAAGGCAGGGCAGCATGGCAGGGGGGCATCGCAGAGGAGGCACAGTCCATGTTGAGGCAGGCAGGAGGCAATGAGTGAGTATCGAGCCTGCTCTTCCCTTTTATCCCATCCAGGCTACAAGCCTATCGATTGGTGCCACCCACACCCAGGGTGGGGTTTCCATTATCCACATCCACAATTATGCTAAACCAATTTAATACCACACACCTTTAATCCCAGTATCACACCTTGGATCCAGTCACCTCCAAAAGGCCCCACCTACTAGTGCATGAGGTTTTGGGAGGATGTCTAGATACAAGCCACAATACTGTGTAAATTATATTTCAAAACTGTTTAAAGACCCTGTATAAAGGATGAAAAGATAAATGACACCAGCAGAAAATATTTGCAAACCACATTCACCAAAGGATTTGCATCTAGAACTCTGGGAGGCTGAGGCAAGAGGGTTGCAAGTTCAAGCCCCATCTAGGAAATTCAGTGATTTAGCAAGGAGACCCTGTCTCAAAAAAAAAAATTTTTTTTTAAAGTTGAGCTGTAGCTCAGTGTGAATGTTCTCAGTTCAATCCTCAGTACTATCGAAATAAAAACAAAGACATAAGAATGAAAAAATGTCCAATATCATCAGCTGTTGGAGATAAACAAATTAAACCAGAAGGAGGCTTCACTTCAGCCTTCAGAACAGCTCAGCAAAAGTAATAATAACATCCAGTGCTGGCAACAAGGCCAGGAAACTGGATTCTGCATGCAAAGATGGTGGGAATAGAACCTCGTACAGCCATGTGGAAAACAGTTGGGCAATCTCTTTTGCAATCTAAAGATGTAATCACCATATGACCCAGGGAATATTACCTTGGGGATTTACCCTAGAGAAAGGAAAAATCACATTCACAGAAAAATCCAAAGTTCCCAGCAACTTTATCCATAATAGTCAAAAACTGGAAAGAATCCAACCTGCTTCAACAAAATATCATAGCATGGATGCTGTTTACCCATACAAAGGGACATATTATTGATGGATTGATCTCTCTTCTGAATCTCAAGAGAATTATGCTTAGGGGGGAAAAGCCAATCTCAAAAGGTTATGTATGACTCTATGTATAGAACATTCTTTTTTTTTCTTGCTAGATAGTTCAGGCCAGCCTCAAAATCATAGCAATGCTCCTGCCTCAGCCTTCCAAGTGCTGGGACCACACCTGGTCTAAAATATTTTTTGGGGGGGGGCGTTTTTTGAGACAGGGTCTCACTATGCAGTTCCAGCTGGTCTTGAACTCACTTTATAGCCCAGGCTGGCCTCAAACTCACAATGCTCCTCTTGCCTCAGCCTCCCAAGTGCTGGGATTACAGGCGTGTGCCATCACACCTGGCTATTCTTTTTTTTTTTTAATTAGATTTTATTGGTACATTTTAGATAGATATAACAATCACATTCATCATACAGAATTTGTACCTGCACATGATATAACTTATTTTTCCCCATTCCCCTACCCTCCCTTCAACCCCTCCTCCTCTCCCCATTTACAAAGCTTTGTTTCCATGCTTTCCTTCTTTAGAACATTCTTGAAGAGACAGAATTATAGATTAGTGTTTTCCAGGTTGTGGGGTGGGTGGATATAAGGCTTTGATGTCACAAAGGTCTACACACGTGATGAAGTAACACAAACACACACACACACATATAACTAGTGAAGTCAGAGTAAACTCTGTGGATCATACCAATGTCAAGTTCCTGATTTCTATGTTGTTCTACAGGTAGGGTATCCCTTGTCTGGAATGCTTGGGAATCAATGTTTCAAATTTCAGATTTTTTTTCAAGACTTTTGAAGATTCTCACACACATGCTGAGATTTCTTGAAGGTTAGGTTGCAAGTCTAAATATGATCTTCATTTCTGTCATACAGACACCTTGCACCCATAGCCTGGAGGTCATCTCATACTATAATTTCAGTGCACTTGTGTTTGGACTGTGACCATCACATGGGGTCGGGCGTGGGTTCCCATCTGTAGTGTCATCCACACAAGGAGTTCCAGGTTTTGGAGCACTTTGGATTTTAGGTTTTCACGTTACGGATGCTCAATCTGTGTGGTATAAAACACGGTACTACTGCAGGCACACAATAAGGGTTCATAGCACCTTCTGAATGGTTTGGGGTTTTTCTTCCTTTTTTTTTAACTTCCTATGAATAGAATTTGTTCAAAATAAAGTTCTTAAAGTCAGCGATTTCTTTACAAACACACTGGGAGGCTGATACCACGGGGGCTCTCGTCTGCAGAACACAGCCTGCCACACACACCCCGGTGGCCACAAGCCTGTGTGACAGCTGCGTGTCTACCTTGCACAGACCCCAGGTGCAACCCCACGGCGGCGTCACCTGGGTCCTGGAGACCTTGTGTCCTGGAAGACAAGCCCCAGAGAGAGATGCAGGTGTGCTCTTAGCCGGGCTGTTCTCCACATCACAGCAGGGCAGGGGGAACTGACTTAGCCGATGGGACGCCACCCAGTAGCAGAGGAAGGAAACTAGCTCAGCTCTCCAAGTCATCCACCTTCTTCGCCAAGTCAGTTCCAGAGTGATCCGAACTACAGTGAGTGGTGAAGGTTTAAAAAACATATTATAGCAAAGACACACTGGCATGGATGCCCTCAGAAGCCTCCCTCATGTGGAACACACTCATCCCCTTGTTCTTGCCACTTTCTGGAGCAGTTCTGGAAAACCTCTTTCCTGAGTGTCTTTCCAAAGAGTGATTTTAAAAACAAAATGTATGCAGTGAAAGCACCATCCAGAGGAAAGCCAGGCTCTCTAGAAGAACAAGAGGGGGCAGGGTCACATCTTGGGTTCTGCCTGACCTGTCGCTGCCCCAGAGCCTCTCCAGACACCTGGAATGTAAATAGTTCCTGTATCCACAGCCGGCCACACCCTTTCCTGGAAGCTAAAGTGCCGGTTGGAGCAGGGAGGGAGAAGGAGCAGACCTGCCAATTTTCCTTTTCAAGGTCGCTCTTTGGAGATTGTGTTTTTGCTGATGATTTTCCTGGTTCCAGGAAGAAACTTCCCCTCTTGGTGTCTCTCCTTAAGCAAGAGGGACAGATAAGTGTCCCCTCCTTTCCCCACCCTGCCGATCTGGAGCCTCTCCAGCTAAATAAATAGATAAGGCAAGAGTTCTTCAGGTACCTGATCAAAGCAGCATGAGAGAATCAAGAACGAGTTATTCATTTGCCTCTAAAGATCAGAGCGGGCTTCCTGGAGGAGGTGGCATTTGGAGCACATGATGAGGATGGAGGCAGAGATTTAGGCCAAAGGATTTTGAATGTTGGGCTGAATTTTTCTGTAGAAAACAGTGTTGTGGAAGGCTTTTTGAGTAGAGGAATAATAGGATTTTATCTCAGCAGCAAGGCAGAGATTAGATTGCCCCAGCAGGAAAGATTAAAGGTTGGGGCCTGGTAAGAATGTTGCTGCAATAATTCAGATGAGTGGTGATAAGCAGTTGCTTTCGAGTGCTAGGAAGCTGGGAAATTATGAGAAACTGCATTCCAGGAGCTAGACCGGGCAGGCCATTATGAGTAATTGGATCTTGTGGGTCAAAAGGCGGCCAAAGTGAATTTCTGCCTTGGTGAATAGCGATGCTATTAATCGATGTAGAGTCAAGGAGGTTGATTGGGGTCAGGTGGGGCTTGAGGCCTCTTTGAGAACCCCGGGTGGAAATGAGCCGTGAGCTGTTGGAAATCTGAGTCCAAAACTCAGGAAGCAAATGTCACCAGTCATTAGCTCTGAGCAATGGAGTTCTGGATGATTTTGTGCGATCATCTTTAGGACTCTTAACAGGCCTGTGTGACTGTTATGGCTACAATAAAGAATAAGTAGGATGAGGGAAGTGGTACACATCTGTAATCCCAGCACTCTGGGAAGCTGAGGCAGGAGGATCACAAGTTTGAGCCCAGCCTGGGTAACTTAGTGACCTAGCAAGACCCTCTCTCTCAAAAAAAAAAAGGGAACGGGCTATTTTTTAATAATAACTATAGCAGGAGACAGGTTTGGATAGGGAAAACTGGTACGACCACAGATACCATACAGCGCATGAACAGGACTGCAGATTTAGAGTCCATTCAGTTCAGCTCAGATCAACACAACCACTGAGCATTTCCTCTTTGTCAGACTCAGGGCTACTAAAGCAAACAAGGCAGTGAGTAACAGACACGGTCTCCAGCCTCAGGAATTCCCCAGGAGGCGGGAAGTGCCAGAAGAGAAAGGGTGGGTGGATGCTCCACTTTGGGGGGTTTCTTTAGGACTTACGCTGCCAACACACAGGGAGCAGTGCACAGACTGACCCCGGAGACTATGGGGAAGTTGCTTATGTAGAAAAACATGGTGAGCTCAGGTGTGCATGGTGTCTGACTTCCTGTTTAGCTGTGGGCGGGGAGGAGCTCCTCATGGACCTGACCAAGGGTGGCTGCCAAGGGGTGGGGTCATCCAGCAACTCTGCAGGATGCTGTCATCCAGGATGGACCCCCAGCCAAAGCTTGCTGCAGCCAAAGCAGATGTCTCCGGGAGCAGAAGGGGGCTGTGCGATGCAGCTGTGGCCAGCTGCGAGGCAAACAAGCAGAGGAAGGAAAACAAAATCCAAAATGTTCCTCTTAGGGAGCATCAGGCCCTCCCTCCTGTCCCAGCATCACCCTTGAGTTCACCACAGGGCGGTTCTGAGGACCTGGCTCCTCCACCCCCTCCTAGACAGGTTTGTTGAAGTACGAGTTATTCCTGGTCCTATCTGGTCTGTTCAGGGTGCTGATCACCGTAACAGCTAATGCCCATTGACTTCTCACCTGGTGCTGTACTACTCGCCTGGTGAGTACTTCACACCTGAGCAGTTCCCCCTCCTCACCAGTTGCAGCTCGGCCAAGCCCAGAGAGGGTAAGGACCCTCCCCCAGGACGCCCAGGTCGCTCTTGTGGGATTTGACCCTGGGTTGCAATGCACCCGAGGAAGAAGACCATCTGTCTGTCTGGATGAGGAGCCTGATTGGTATCCAGTGCCTGAGATTCTGGCCCCTTTCAAAAGCTTCTGTCTCCAGACATTGAAAACAAAATCTCAGTCAAACAAGCAACCCAAAGCATTATTTTTATGCTAATCATTCCTCAGTAATGAAGCCCAGAAAGCAAAATGTAGGAGCGGTTTGTTTTTTTGTTTTAAAGAAACAGGTTGTCACTATGTTGCCCATGCTGGCCTCAAACTCCTGGGCTGAAGTGATCCTCCTGCCTCAGCCTGCCAAGCGGCTGGGACTAGGTATGTGACTCCACACCAGTTTATAGAAGCATTTTTAAGACAAAGCTGCAGGTAGAGCCCAGAGCCTTTCATCCCCCCAGTCTCAGGATCCCAGGGTCACACACAGGGAAGCCAGGCCTCTAGCATCAGCCTCAGCCTCTTGCTCCCCGGGGCATTTGTCACGCTGTGTCCACCGACTACCCTGCACCCCACCTCCCTGTTTAGTGACCTCCACCCTCCCTCAGCACCTCTTTCCTCCGCACTTTCCCTGCTCCCTCCACCCTCCACCCTTTGGCCAGCACTTGCTTGACATTTTGCAAACTGCCTCACCCCACTCATTGTCTTCCCCTGGGCATTTTTCAATCTGTCCAGTAAAACCAGTGGCTCCCTGCAGGCAAGAGCCCCCAGCTCTCTTTCCTCCCTCTAAGCCGCCCAGAGCCCCCGTTTACACGTGATTCTCCGCCCCTGCTTCCCCCAGGGACAAGTGTTGCCTGCTTTGCAGGCGGATACTGCCCCTGATTTCGGGGCCATCCCTGCGGAAACGCTACAGCCTTCTCTGAGTCCCAAGAGCTGCTGGCTTTGACTGGCTGAGCCAAGTTTGCTGCCAGGGAACAAGAGAAACTGACAGGCAGGTCTGTAGCCCTAGACTCAGAGCTGCGTTTCTGCTGCTGGGTCAGGAGGTGGGCTTCCTGCTTACCCTGCTCTGCCCAGTGGTGACCTGGGTCCCTTGGTGTCACCCTCAGATAAGGTCCAAACCCCTTTGTACATCTGTGCTGGGCTCTCAAAGGCAGCACTTCCTCGTGATCACGTGTAGTTTGGGTCCTGTTTGATCTCTGTTTGATCACTGTGTGCTTTCTCTGCCCGACTCTGTGTCCCCAGCACTTGGCAGGCGCCCAGGCGGCAGAGGAGCACTGCTGGGGTGGTTCACTGAACACTCTCCCATCCGGCCCACAAATCACAGCCTCTCGGAGAACTTCCTGGAGCTGGCCTGGCTCCCACCTCTCATCTACCGCAGGAGCTGGTGCTGGGGGTGGGAACCCACAGGGACAGCAGGACACAGGCTGCCTCATGGGTGCCAGCAAGACTCCCAGGAAGTCAGGGAGGGGCCGCTGCGGCTATTCTGGTCAGTTCCCATCCTGCACTGCCAGGGCGACGGGAGGTGCTGTAAGGTTAGCCAGAAACACACAGTGAGGTCCTCCTCCTAATCCAGCTCTGGATCCAGAGTCAGAGCACAGTAGGATAAAGGGAAATTCCAGGCGGAGGTCCAAAGCCCAGAAGCCCTCTCCTGGCCACTCTCCCGGGCTATTAGCTGGAGTGACCTGGGACCAGGACAGGAAAAGCCTCAGGTAACACCTGACCCGTGGCCACATAGCAGCAGTCACCGCCATCCACCATCCGGTGCAATGCAGATTCCCAGGCAGCAGGCTGGGGTGGGGCCCAAGTCTGCACCCCTAACAAATCCCAGGTGTTGCTGATGCGGCTGGCCTGACGCTGTGGTCCAGCTTCGAGGGTCAAAATGTGGCCCCAGAAGCAGCAGCTTAGCATCAGGTCAGCATCTCTGGGAAGGTGTTGGCTATAGGAAACTCAGATGCCTTATTAGGCCATGTTAGCATCAGCCAGGGGCACCATGCCACATGCCTGGGATCCCTGACTCTGGGAGATTGAGGCAGGAGGACCAGAAGTTCAAGGCAGCCTGGGCAATCTAGAGATTTAGTGAGATGCTGTCTTAGAATTTTAAAATATTTTTTCAAAGGGCAGGGGATATCACGCAATGTAAAGGCTATGAGTTCAATACTCAGTACTGGGAAAAAAAAAAAAAAGGAGTCAGGCACTGTGGCACACACCTGTAATCCTGGCACTCTGGGAGGCTGAGGCAGGAGGATCACAAGTTTGAGCCCAGCCTGGGCAACTTAGCCAGACCCTGTCTCAACATTTAAAATGGGCTGGTGGCAGAGTCACCACGCGCAGCAATCTCACACAAGTCGGGTGCACACACAGAGGCCGGCCCGCGGGGAGCACTGGTGAGGTCCAGAGCGCCTGACCTTTCGGGCATGCCTGCAGCCTGGGCTTTCGGCGCGACCCCACCTAACCATGGCTTCGGCTTTGGAGGAGTTGCAGAATGATCTAGAAGAGGTAAAGGCGTTGCTAGAAAAGGCCACTAGGAAGAGGGTACGTGATGCCCTGACAGCTGAAAAATCCACGACTGAAACAGAAATAAAGAATAAGATGCAACACAAATCACAGAAGAAGCCAGAACTTCTTGACAATGAAAAACCAGCTGCTGTGATTGCTCCCATCACAACAGGATACACAGTGAAGATCAGTAATTATGGAAGGGATCAGTCAGATAAGTTTGTGAAAATCTACATTACCTTAACTGGAAGTTCACCAACTTCCCACTGAGAACGTGCAGGTGCATTTCACAGAGAGGTCATTTGATCTTTTGGTAAAGAATCTAAATGGGAAGAGTTACTCTATGATTGTGAACAATCTCTTGAAACCCATCTCGGTGGAAGGCAGTTCAAAAAAAATCAAGACTGATACAGTTCTTCTCTTGTGTAGAAAGAAAACGGAAAACACTCGGTGGGAGTACTTAGCTCAGGTTGAAAAAGAAAG
Organism: Chinchilla lanigera; assembly: GCF_000276665.1. Taxonomy (NCBI): domain Eukaryota; kingdom Metazoa; phylum Chordata; class Mammalia; order Rodentia; family Chinchillidae; genus Chinchilla; species Chinchilla lanigera. Next base: position 11,101,915 of record NW_004955460.1, on the reverse strand, counting down.
CAAAGAAAAATAAAAGCCATCCTAGGATGCTGAGGCAGAGCCTAGGGAGGGATTAATGAATGTTCTAAAGAAAATTTATGAAGATGGAGATGATGATATGAAGCACCATTAATAAAGCCTGGGTGGAATCAAGACAGAAGCAAGCCAAAGGAGATACAGAATTTTGAGGCTTTCAAGTCCTCTTGAGAACTATGATATAGACATACTGATATTTCCAATAAGGGAATGTTGATGAACTGCACATAGAAATTTGACAGATAGCTACAAAGCCTTTAAAGTAAAGGCAGTGACTACTCCATTTCTTACTGGAGGATTTATTTAAATAAGATATGCATATTAAGTACTTCCTCTAAAGATGGTTCCATTAGTACCCTGGTCATTTTGTTCACGAAAGGGTCACATGGTATTCTCATTGAAATATAAAAAGCAAGTCTTGCTTAATGAAAACAATACATTATGTATATTTTTGTTCCACTAGGAGGTAGAAAACAGAAGTATATGCTTGCCTGTAAGTTACAGACGTCAGCTCCCACTAATGTAAGAATAAGAGTAAAACTGAATTTTTGTATAAAATGCAAAGTTGTGCTTGCGCTTCAAATTTGCTGTAGAGCAGATGATCCCCTATTGCCAGCTTGAGCAGTGCAAATAGCAGGGATTACCATACACTAATCCAATGACAAATGTTTCTATCTAGATTTAACTATATTTGTCTATGAATATAGAAGAAGTAACAGAAAAGCATCTTCATATAGTACCAGTTAGTAAGCTCTACTGTGGATCAGTTAGCTTCAGAACTAGTAACCCTAAAGTAAAAATAATTAATTTGAAAATCCATTTATTCCTATGTTCAGTAAAGTTGGATTTTTATATAAATAAAAAAATAAAAATGGGTTGGTGATGTAGTTCAGTGTGAAGGCTCTGGGTTCAATCCTCAGTACTAAGAGAGAAAGGAACAAAGGAATGAAATCAGGAGAGAGGGAAAGAAAGAGAAGAATGCAGAGCCCCAGGCCCTGCCCCAGGCTTGCTGATGAGAACCTGCCTTTGAAGAAGACCCAGGTGTCTACACACAAGGAAGAGAAACTCTGTGCCCCGGGCTGGAGCTGCTGCATGTGGTGCCCCCTGCAGAGCGGTGACCGCCGACGGGATCCTGGGAAACTGATTTATTCCCTACCAGATAAAACCCACATATTGGGGATTTTTAAAAACTCTCTAAATGATCCTAGTAGAAAGCAATGTTTGCAGGCTTTGCTCTACTTTTGACCGGTTTACTAATTCTTTGTTAATTTTTACTACAATTTTTAAAATATTTATTCAATTTTTTTCTCCTGAGAACATACACAAAGAAGCAGCAAACACAGGAAAAGATACTCAACAGCACTCCTCATGGAGGTAATTCAATAAAAAGCCACAGTGAGGTAACACCTCATACCTCCTGGGGTGGAGAGCGTCATAAAATTGGAAAGTTAGCCAGGTGTGGTGGCGCCTGCCTGGAATCCCAGCACTTTGGGAGGCTGAGACAAGAATGGCAAGTTCAAGCCCAACCCGGGCAACTTAGTGGCTTAGCAAGACACTGACTCAAAATAAAAAGAAAAAGAACTGGGGATGTAGTGCAGTGTGAAGACCCTGAGTTCAAATCCTAGTACTGCAAATAATAATAATAATAATAACAATAATAATGAAAATAACAAGTGCGAGTGAGACTGAGGAGAAAATGGAGTACTGTGCCAGGTGGGTAGGAATATAAAATGGTGTGGTCACTATGGAAGGCAACTGAGGCTTCCTCAAAAAGCAGAATTACCCTATGTTCCAGCAATTCCAGTCCTACCTCTATGCCCAAAAGAACTGAAAAGGACTCAGGTACTTGCACTTCCAACCTGTGTAGAAGCACTGGTCACAGCAGCCAAAAGGCAGGAACAGCCCAAGTGCCCCTCAGCAGATGAGTAGGTAATAAAATGTGCTTTCTCCATGCCGTGGAATAGTATACAGCCATGAAAAGTGATAAAGCACTGATGCAAGCTACAACATGGATAAACCTTAAAAATATTATGCCAAGTGAAAGAAGCCAGACACAAATGAACAGATATGTGATTCTTACATAAAATATATAGCATAAATTAATATGTTTGATTTTGTTAAATGAGCTCTAGGTACACATAGAATAAAACTCAAAAGGAACAAAATGGTAACCAGTGAGATGTCTTCCTCTCTCCCAGCAACCCTCTGCAGGTATGACTGTCCCCAACTTCCTTAGCGCCCTTACAGGGCTACCTGTGCATATGCATCATATGAGTGTACCCCACTGTTTGCATAAATGTCCCTGAGCCAGGGAGAGAATATCCCCAGAACTGCCTCCCAGTGGAGCCTAACACTTGAGTCAAGAGATTTTATCATCTGGCCTTAATGTCTTTGCCAAATCTCTGAAGCTCTGGATTCTGCCTCCCTCTTATAGACCGAGACTGTGGCACTACCATACTTGAAGAGTCTGTGAGTTCTGGGGACGGTAACCCGGCTTCTTTGGACATTTTTCCAGCCTGCCGGAAACTGCACCAGGGTCCATCCAACCCAGCTACAGGCCTCGGCTTCATCATGAGAATTTCTTGCGCCTTATGGATCTTAAAATGAGGGAAAATCACTCAGGAAGATTTTACAAAATGTTTTAATTCCTGGGTATTTCCACGTTAGCTTCTGTGGTAAAAGAAAATTTGCCTTCCAAGATAGGTTCTACGGAATAGGTCTTTGCATGTAGAAATTCTACTGATTTTTTTTTTAGGTAGAGTGTTGCTATGCAGTTCAGGCTGGCCTTGAGCTCACCTTGTAGCCCAGGTTGGTCTCAAATTTGCAATGATCCTCCACCTCTATCGATTTTTAAAACATGCCCCCTCACCTTACCAAATCCTCTCACCCATCATAGTAGTCTCCAGCTGATTGCCACATTTCCTGCTGCAGCTCGTGACACACACGGAAAATCTTTAGTTTAGTTCAGCTCTTTATTCCAGTATAAGTAGGAATTCCCTTTTTTGGGGGTTCTTCTCAATCTGTTTTAAAATATAGGAGAAGTCTTCAAAACCCAAGCTTGGGTGTCATTAAAATGACAAATTACTAAAAAGGTTTCTTTCTTTTTTTTTTTTCCAGTACCAGAAATCGAACTCACGACCTCGCATTTGCCAGTCAGGTGCTGTGCCACTGAGCTAAATCCCCAGCGCCACCCCCCTTTTTTGTTTTTTTTTCCAGTACCAGGAACCAAATTCACAACCTCACGCTTGCCAGACAGGCGCTGTGCCACTAAGCTAAACCCCTAGCCCCTAGAAAGTTTTCTTAATGCTTAGTTTTCATTTGTGAACTTATCTTGTCCCAGAGGAAGTGACCCATGGACCTCCCTGTGAGTTTCCCTGCTTTGAACCATAGTCATGCTGGCATCCTCAGAAGGTGCTGGGATTCCAACCTTGCACCCTCAGAGGTTCACCTATCAAACTGTGTCTCCTACTGCAAAATTGTCACCATCAGCTGGACATGGCGGCTCACATCTGTGATCCCAGCACTCTGGGAGGCTGAGGTAGGAGGAGCACAAGCTTGAGCCCCGCCTAGGAGACTTAGTGATTTAGTGAAACCTTGTCTGAAAATAAAAAAAATAAAAAGGGCTAGAGATGTAGCTCAGTGTAAAGGCCCTGGGATCAGTCCTTAGTATCGTGTGGGGGACATCAACTACAAAATGTAAGTCATTGTGTGACCAAGCACTTGGTTGTGCGTGTGTATTTGAGTACATTTTTCACATCTAAAACAAACAGAAAGAAAATGAAGAAACAATACTATCCCAAGGATATTTCTACTGATATTGAAAGAGTGCACAGATTTTTTTTTTCTCCAAACTGGGTAGGGGATACCGGGCAGGAGGAACAGGAACAAAACCAAGTTTTATAAACTCTGAATCTACTACACTTTGATGTGGAGGGAAAACTAAGTTTTCTAAAACAGATGCTTCAATTAAGATGTTTTTTCTTAACATTCACTGGTGTGACAAGTGACAGGCACGGCCTAGTCCAGTGACGGCAAACCTTTTAAAGACTGAGTGCGGAAACTGTAACCCGAAACCCACTTACTCATCACAAAGTGCCAACCCTGCAATTAACCTGAACGCAGAGATTTTAGATTAGAAAACACTAGGGCCGGGCGTGGTGGCCCACACCTGTAATCCCAGCAATTGGGAGGCTGAGGCAGGAGTAGCCTTGCAACTTCGAGGCCAGCCTGGGCTACAAAGTGAGCTCATGGCCAGCCTGAACTGCACAGCGAGAACTTCTCTCAAAAATACCAAAAAAAAATTAGAAAACACAACTCATACATTAACAGTTTTTGTCTCAAAAGAAAAACACAGGTTTCAGTTTTATAAACAGCTTCTTATTAAAAGGCAAAAGTTTGCATTTGCCATGTTTTTGCACAATTAATGTGATGTTTGCTGTGAGCTTTGCTCCTGTATGCATGCTGACAATCTGTCAGACCTGGGCTGGGGTGACCTGTCTTGTGTGCCAACAGAGAGGGCTCTGCATGCCCATTGTGGCACATGTGCCCATAGGTTCGCCACCACCGGCCTCGTTGCTCCTGTGGGTGCAGAAAGCTGTCTGCAAGCCCAGATCCTTTAGTCACATTCGAGGCCAAACATAACTCACAAGATCTTTCTGGTGAGTTCAGGGCAAGGGTGGCAGCAACTCTGCTGGGGACAGACTCCGTTGGCAAGAGGATGAGTCACACACAAATCAATGAAGGGAGCTGTCCTGGGGGATCCTAGGACCCACATCTGCACTGGGCCTCCCACCAGCAAACAGAAAAGATTGCCGTGATTTCCATGCAGCTCTGTCTCCCAAGGGTCTTCATTCGTCATGTCACCTGGGGTGGGATCCACCTGCCCCAGCCATCCGGCCTGGCAGAACCTGCAAGCAGCTCTGATGTTTTCCTGGACAGCTGTCACCATAAAGTTGCCCCTTTTCCTAACCCTGTCTTCTCCAAGCCATTTTCTAAGCAATTATAGTAGTGTTTCCTTATCCATGGAGATACATTCCAAGACCCCCAGGGGATGACTGATACCCTGTGAAGTGCCACACCCCATATTATTTTTCTCTATATGTATGTACCTATAACAAACCTTAATTTAAAGAGCAGATGCAGGGCCGGGGATATAGTTCAGCGGCACAAGTGCCTGCCTGGCAAGCACAAGGTCCTGAGTTCAATTCCTGGTACAAAAAAAAAAAAAAAAAAAAAAGAGAGACCAGATGTGGTAGGAGATTAAACAATAAATAATAAAAATAGAACATCATAACAGTATACCATGATAAAACAATATACCATGGTAAGTGTTTTTGTACCACAGTTGACCATGGAAACTAAAATTCAGAAACAGAAAAGGCAGACAAGAGTGGCTACTGCAGCTGGGCATGGTGGCACACACCTGTAATCCCAGCACTTGGGAGGCTGAGGCAGGAGGATCGTTGTGAGTTTGAGACCAGCCTGGGCTACAAAGTGCACTCAAGGCCAGCCCAAACTGCATAGCGAGATAGAATCTAAAAAAGGAAAAAAAAAAAAAAAAAAAGGGTGGCTACTGCATTGTGTTTCATCCTGCTGCTTTTTGGGACCTAGTACCATGAGCCATTTAGCACTTTTTGAAATGTGGTGTGATATATACAAGCACATATTTTGATAAGAATTCTTCACAATTATACAAGTGGAACCCAGCTGACTAAACCCAGGAACTTAATTTGATCAAAAATATAGTGTGTCTAAATAATAATATATTACAGTAAAAGACACACTGTCATTAATCCCCCTCAAAATATTCCCCCTTGCTTAGAACAGCATATCCCATTGTCTTGCCACTTTCTGAAACAGTTCTAGAAATCCTCTTTCCTGAGTGTCTTGATTCTCATAAAATTCTAAACCAAATAAGACAACAGCTGTTCTACCTAGTTCATTGTGTCACAGTTATAGAATGGGCACCCCTATGCTCTGCCTTCATGCCTCAAATCCCTCCCTTGCTCACACCCCCGGAACATCTGGTCTTCTTTCTGTTCCTCAATCACCCCAAACGCTTTCGGCTTCAAGTCTTTGAGCACTTTTTTTCTCTCCCCTGGAAACCCCCTCCCCCTCCCCAGTGGAATTTCCAGTCATCCCACTGTCTCCTTATCATAGGTGACAGGTCAAAGGGTTCCCCCCCCCTTCAGAGAGTTCCCCAGCATCACCTGATTTAGATTAGACCCCGCCCCCCAGCCCCATCTTAATCATATCACTGTATTTTCCTTCCAGTGCTCACCACCTGATAGCTTTGTTTGCCTCACTGATGCTGGCCCCTCCCGGAGTATAAAGTCCGAGGAGTCCTTACCTGTTTTGGTCACCTGCCCCCATGATAATGCCTAGCATCTGAGCAGCAAGGACACGTGCTCATGTGAGGAAGCAGTTCTGGGAAGGTGGCAGGGAGCTGACTGTGGCAGAGAAACCAGCAGGAGCCCTGAGGCCGGATGCCCCACGTAGGAAACTCACTGGGCTGAAACTGCGTTTAGGTTGGTTGAGACTGGAGGGTGTAAAAAAAAAAAAAAAAAAAAGAAAAAGAAAAAAAAAAAGAAAAGAAAAGAAAAAAAAGAAAAGAAAAGAAAACACACTAAAGAGAAAATTACGGGGCTGGGGACATAGCTCAGAGGCACAGCGCCTGCCTGGCAAGCGTGAGGTCATGAGTTCGATTCCCGGTACCGGAAAAAAAAAAAAAAAGAAAGAAAACACACTAAAGAGACTGGAGGGTGTCAGGATGACCCTGGCAGGAGCGGAAGTGTCTCAGGTGACAAAGTGTGTGTCGTGTGCTCTTCCCAGTGTGATGGGTCAGTAACATGATCTGATGTGTTAGTGCGGTGAATTACACATAACAAAGAACTTCCCACTGAACCATTTTTACAGGACAGTCCAGTGGCAGTAAGCACACCCACACGTCGTGCAGCCATCACTGCCATCCATCTCCAGATTTTTCCATCTTCCCAAACTGAAATCCTGTCCCCATTAAATGCTAACTCCCCAGCCAACGGCACCCACCCCTCCATCCTCCGTAGGACTGGGGGAATCAAGCCTGTGCCCTTATGCAACAGGCTTATTTCTCTCAGCACAGCGTCCTCAAGGGTCACTGAGTGTGGCGTGGCACAACTTCCTCTCCCCTACCTCCAGGTCAGGAGATTGAACCTAAAGCCTCTGCATCTATCTATCTATCTATCTATCTAGAGACAGGGTCTCGCTGAATTGCCCAGGCTGGGCTTGAACTTCCCATCCTCACCCCTGAGCCTTCCAAAGCGCTAGTTTTACAGGCGTGCACCACCACACCCAGCAAGAACTTCCTTTTTGTTTTTTTCCTTTGCCTTTTTGAGACAGTCTCGCTATGCGGTACAGGCTGGCTCTGAGTTCACTTTGTAGCCCAGGCTGGTCTAGAACTTGCAACGAACCTCAGCCTCAGCCTCCCCAGGGCTGGGATTACAGGCATGCGCCAACGGCCCTATTTTTTTTTAACTTCCTTTTTTTTAACTAAAATAGACATAATGTAAAATGCGCTGCATTCCTTTCCAGGGCAAAACAATACTCAACTCCACAATCAGTCCATTCATCTGTCTGCCGTGACGTCAAAGGTCGACTGGGCAACGTGGCCCCGCGAGAGGAGCTGGGATGGACCCTGCTCCATAGCACTCGGTAACCAACATACACCCCTGTCAGCCCCGCTTCCTAGGCGAGGACCCGAGGCTCTGAACCTCGCACTGCCTGGCGGAAACACTGCAGAAAACCGGGGTGTCACCCTCACCCCTTCGGCACGCCGCAGTGCGCAGGCGCAGGAGGAGCCGCACACCGCGTCCGGGAAGCGCATGCGCTATGGCTCCGTTCTCCCAGGTAGCAATCCACCGATCCGGGGTTTGGGCCCCACCAGTAGCTCTGTTTATAAACACACCGCGCGGCCACCGGCGAGGGTAACCCTAAAGGCTATGGGGTCGGAGGTCAGAGGTCAGTGGCACGGGGGCGCTGGCATGGGGACCGGCCCTGTCACCCTCACGAGCTGCTGGTTGCGCTGCGTGTCCCGCGGGACGCGCCTGCGGGGACCCGATACGGCTGGGCGCCACGTGGTGTGCACGTGGTCCGGCCGGCGCAGCCGTCCCCTCCCCCATGGCGGCCGCAGCGCCCTCTAGTGGCGTCCGCTGTTTGTTGCGCCTGCGCAGAACGGGACACGAGGCCATTTCCGGTGTGGGCAGTGTGTGCCGTTGCCCCTCGCACGGGAGGCGTGGCCCAGGTCACAGGCGTGGGCGGTGGCTTACAGAACTGTGGCAGGGCGGGGCTGCGGCGTCCACGTGGTCCCGAAGCTGACTGATGCGCCGCTCTGGTTTAAGCATTGACTGTGCTGTGCGTCCGGGGTGGGGCTGAGAACGTTTAGTACCCTCCCCTCTTGGGTTTGCCCCTGGCCGTGACTATTGAATGCCCTCAGCACAGTAACAAATAAAAGAACGAACGGCCTGAAAAATGAATAATTAAAATCTTCTAGTTTATGTCGTCTGCTCTTACATGTTTGTGGGATTGTACACAAACAACACATGGGTGTTCCCTAAGCACTCGGTCTTATTTATGTATTTATTCATGGTACTGGGAATTGAACTCGGGACCCTCACACACAGCTACATCCCCAGCCCTTTTTGATTTTGTATTTTGAGGCAGGGTCTTGCTGATTTACTCAGGCTGAGCTGGAACTTACGGTGTGTACCAGGCCGGTTTAACTTTATACTCGGACTTGAAGAGGTTTACACAGACAAGAAAAAACAACTTTTCCCAGTCTGTTTTCTGCTCCTTCACGGTAAAAGCTCAGAATTACACTGACACGGCCAATTGCTCTGTAAAATCAGGATTCTTCCATATGCCCACTCCAGCATCGTCTTTTAAATAAATACAGTGCGCCACACACTGCTCCAGGCTCTGGGGTGTGTGGATCGCATCAAGGTAAGGAGAAAGCCTGGCCTCGGGCTGTAGCTCAGAGTTGCAGCGGTTGCGCAGCGTATGTAAAAGTCCTGTGTTCTGTCCTCAGCGCGCAATGAAAACAATAAAAATTAAAAGTGTAAGAGGAAAATCTTTCGGTGGTTAAATTATGAAGGCAAACTAGGAAGTACTTATCCTAAAGATCCAGCTGGTGGTTATGTGATATATATATATATTTATAAAATTTGCTGATATGAAAACACAGATAGTAATCAAAACTAATTAATTCCATAGAGCCTGATTTTTTTTTTTTTTTCAGTACTGGGAATTGAACCCAGAGCCTTCAACCTGAGTGACATCCCCAACCCTTTTTATATTTTTTGTTTTGAGACAGGGTCTCGCTAAGTGGCCCTGGCTGAGCTGGAACTTTAACTTTTAAAAACAGCTATAAGAGTTCACAGCTCCTGCACATTTATGTATTTTATGCTGAGCCAGCTGCTCAGCACCAGTCTCACCACTGAGTGGACCCTGGCTTCTGGGGTGGCAGACAGTGTCCTATTCTTAGCCTGAGGTGTGCTCAGACACACTTCAGAATGACCCCTGATGAGTCACACCCTGTGCACCTGTTCCCTCAAGGGTAGGCAGGGCCTGTGACATGCTTCTAGCCAGTGCAGTGTGGGTGAGGAAAAGGACAGCCGTGGCCTTGGCCAGGTTGCGGTATATGGAAGGGGTGGGGGTATCCCTCCCTCCCTTCTGGTGATCACGGGACATTAATGAGACCCTGTCTTGGCCCTGTGATCAGAACACTCTTGCTGGCCATGTGGAAGCCAACACCATGCTGTGGCCGGCCTCTGGAGACGTCCCCTTGATGGGACCATAGGCTGCCCATAAGACTGCCCGTAAGACTCAAGGGCAGCCTCCAGCCAATGGCAGGAAAGAGCAGAAACCTTAGTCACAAGGCTACAAAGAAACACATTCCACCAACAATCTGCGTGGGCTTGAAGGGGATTCTTGCCGCTGAACCTCCTGATGAGAACACAGCCTGCCTCACACCTAGGTCAGGGCCACGTGAGACCGCAGCGGAGGACCCCACTGAGCTGTGGCCAGATTCCCGACCCATGGAAGCAGATAATAAATGTGTATTGCTTTAAACTACTAACTTTGTGCTCACCGTAACATCCACACATGCCGTGGCTGCTGGGTGGCCTGCTGCATAATGCCGCCTTCCGGCTGAACTCCATGGCACCTGTCCCCTCCTCTAATTCCTAAGGCTCAGCCCGATACCAGGCAGCCGCCCTGGCCCGGCAAAGGTTTGCCTGCATCTGCTTCTGGCCACAGAGGCTGGGGCACTCAGCCATCCAAGGAGCCTCCACCAGAGAGCCCTCCTGTCCCCTTCCCATAAGCCAACATGACCAGCCCCACCTTGCGCATGTGCTGTGGTCTGCAGGGCCTCACAAAAGAAACTGGGGGTCCCTGGGCCCCATCGCCAGTCCAGAGCTTTTGGCTCAAGAAAGGGGCTCAGTGAATGGGGTGGGGGGCCGTCGGGAGGATCTTCCCAGGCCTCTCAGGTCGGGAGGTTGGGCCTACGAAGGAAGTCGGAGCAGGCCCAGATGAGGACAGGATTGTAAGCAAGCGGCCCACGGAGGCTTTATTGTGATTTTTCCGGGGAACAAAGGGCCAGGGAGCCCCAGGACTTCATGCTGTGGCTCTATTGAAACATCGAGGTGGCTCTCTATTAATCACTCCCCTTGGTGCCTCAGAGGCCAAAAAAGGAATCAAACAAAACCTCTTTTCTAAGCAGGAAGAGCTTTGCAGAGGCCCCTGCTGAAAGATTCTCTCTCTCCCCCTCCCTCCCTCGCCCCCTCCTTCCCTCTGTCTCCAATGCGACACTTAATAAGATGCCTGGGCCTCTCTCTTGCCCAGCTGTGTGCTAAGGGACTTTGGGACGTGACCATGGTGCTGTGAGCTCTATGCAGGATGCAGGCTGGGTGGAGGGCATCTTAGCTGCGTGCGGCCCCTGTCTTATTTTAGAAATTGAAAAGACTCAGTTGAATGATTTTTTTTTTTTAGGTAGACGTAGGCTGGGAGCATGGAAAAGAAGAAACAGAAATCCCATTTCCCTTTCCCCTGTTAGATATGACCTTGAGCCATAACTTCTTTGTCTCTCTCTCTCCCTCTTTTTTTTTTTTTTTTTTTTTTTGATGCTGCTGTTCTACATTAGTCCCAATAACAAATACTGCATTATTGGGCCAGGGATATGGCTCAGTGGCACAAGTGCCTACCTGGCAAGCGCAAGGTCCTGAGTTCGATTCTGAGTACCAAAAAAAAAAAAAAAAATACTGCATTATTCACTAAACTATAAATATGAAGTTTGGGTTCTGTTTTTAAACCAAAGACACAAACCAAAAGTAATTATTGCCCCAGACAAGTCCTCATCGCCCCAGGGAGCAGACCTGTTATCTGTAGGTGGTGTTTGGATTGTCCTCTTACAGAGACATGGCCGCCTTTCCATTCAGACACTGTGGCTTCTGGAATGTGACAGTGCAAGTCTGTGTGCCTCCAAGCAGAAGCATGGTTAGAAAGGGGAAAAGCTGGCTTGGGACTCATCAGTTAACATGCATTCATGTTTGAGGGCAGAAGTCCACCTAGAACAAGTATGTACCATTGGCTTGGAAAACCAGATGAATGAAGAGACAGGAATCACAGACAAGGCATTGTTTTTGGCCTAACAAGGTAGCGGTGTGCTTCAAAGTATGGATTTTAGCATGGGATGCAGCAGTGGTCTGTGGATCCAGAACAGCTGGTATAAACCACTGGAAGAATGGGCCACAGGTAGCAAAAGTCTGTCTTCCAAGAAAAGACCCCTGTGGTGTGGTGACATTCACAGCACACTGGCTTCTGGTATATCATATGCACTTAAAAATTATTTCCTCACTGTGTGGCAGAGTGTCTCCAGTCCTTCCCTTCCCTGTTCTAAAATCAAACATCACCTTTTGTGTGCATCTCTTTTGTGATCTCCAACAGAAGAAAGGGCAGATACACCCCATCCCCATAGAGCTTGCCAGTGGAATATGTGTAGTAGTTCCTAAAGAAACATAGCATATTCTCCTTATAGTTCTGCTATCCATGATAAGAATATGCCCTGCCAGCTACTATCCAAGGAGAACAAGACTCAGAAGAAACCTAATGCTAGTCAGCAACCCAGAGCCTCTTCTAGTAGCTCCTAGGAGAGCTGCTATCTAGTAACAGACCCCTGATAGAGGAAAGGATGCTTATGATTTAAACCACTAAATTGAGAGTTGTTTGTTATGCAGCACTACTGTAGCAGTTGCTGACTAGTACATAATCTCCCTCTCCAGCTCACTAGAGACTGTATCCAACTTTGTACATTGTACCCCCATCTAGAGCCAGGGATGCTTTTGGGGGCATAATAACAATTCTGAATAAATTTAGGCATTAATAAAGATCTGCCATTCACTGGATGAAATTGTATCAAACTCTATACTCAAAGAATCAATGCCTGCTGTTCTTAAATATCAAGATTGTCAAGTTTCCAAACAAGTTCTGGATGAGTTAGTACAACGGTTAATCCTGTTATGTCAACTGCCCTGGATTAACAACTGCCTGGCAGGTTGGTAAAGCATGGCCCTGGGTGTGTCTAGGCAGGAGGTATGACCTTGGGGAATATATTTGGTCCTTGTCACTGTTCTTTGCTCTGCTTCCTGGGCGTCATGAACTGAGCAGCTCTCCTCTACATCCTTATGCCCTGATGTTTCTGCTCTGGAACCAGCCGATCATGGACCGAAATCATGAGCAAATTAAACCTCTCCTCCTACAAGTTTTGAGTGACAAGACAGCTGACTAACACAGTTGGGCTCTGGGTGTGGAGAGAAGCAAGACTTTTGATCTTCTTTCATTCTGTAAAATGGGGTTAAGAGGAACTGTCCAGCCCACCAACTTGTCCAAGCTGTTAAAAAAACTGAAAAATGTTCCTCAAGTAAATGTGATACTTACACATTCCTCTATTCAACAAATGTTACTGAGCCCCTATTACATGCCAGGGAAAGTAGAAGCAGGTGGGGGTGTGATGTACAAAATTGGATATGGCCTCTACTGAGCTGGAGAGAGAGATTATGTGTGTGTTAGCAACTGCTACAGTAGTGGGCTTGGCCTCCAAGACTGAGGGTGCTGAGGTGTCTCCATTCTGCCTCCCTCAAGCTGTATCCCAGGGAATCTCATGATTATTTCAGTCTATGCCCAAAGCCCTGAGAACGAGGACATGATGCCCATGGGCAGGCATACACAGAGGTCTTTGCTCAACCAGAGGGAGCCATGTGCTGCCTGTGCTTCCCCGTGCAGTCAGGACCCTCAGTGGGTTGTGTGGTGCCCGTCCACATTTGTGAGGCTGTGTCTTCTTTACTCAGTTTATCAAGTCAAATGCCAGTCTCCACCAAGAGACAGGTTCAGAGACATCCCAGGAATACTAAGTGTGATCAAAGCATATGGAGAAGGGTTTTAAATAAGGTTTTAAAGTCCATTACAATAAAAGAAACATTGCCATGAACCCTTTCAAAATACTCCTCCTTGACAGCTAGGTGTGGTGACTCACGTCTGTAATCCTAGCACCCAGGAGGCTGAGGCAGGAGGACTATTACAAGTTTGAGGCCAGCCTGGGCTAAAAAGTGAGCTCAAGGCCAGCCCGAACTGCATAACGAGACCCTATCTCAAAAAGACAGAAAAAAAAATACTCCTTGAGTCAAACACACTTACGCCATCATCCTGGCCACCTCTTAAGCAGCTCTGGAAGTCCTCTTCCCTGAGTGTCTACAAGGTGTAATCAAAGCTACAGTGAGTGCTGCTGTCCAGTGCCATTCAGTGGAAAGACAGGTTCGTAAAAACATAACAGTGCATCCTCATCCACCTTATTCGTCAGACCTAGCACCATATGAGCTCTGGCTCTTCCCCAAAGACAAAAGGGAAACATTTTTTAAAATTAGATTTTATTGGTACATTTTAGATATACATAACGATCACATTTATCAAAGAGAATTTATATCTGTACATGATATAACTTGGTTTTCTTTCCTCCATTCCCCTGTCCTTCCTTCAACCCCTCCCCCGCTCCCCGTTTACAAAGCTTTGGGGAAACATTTTGAGTCAACTCAGGACATCGAGGCAGCCACAACAGTGCAACTAAAGGTACGAAAGAGGACTTCCAGAACTGCCTCACAAAGGTGCAAAAATAATGGGATAAGCATATTTGAAGTGTGTGTGTGTGGCAGTGTTTCTGAGGGAGATTAATGGCAATGTGTTTATTACTATAATAATTTTTTTATTTAAACAGTCACCATATTTTTATCATACCCCATGATATCAGCTCTCTGGGCACCTCTTAACTTGGGAAAGTTACAACATAAAATTAACTATCCCCGGTGTATGGATAGTATAGCCTTGCATGTATCGTCATCAAACAGCAGAGGTGCATTCTCCTACGTCCATTAAAAATATCCCTAAACCAGGTATGGTGGCACAAACCTATAGTCCCTGCTACCAGGGAGACTGAAGAGAAGGATTACTTAAAGCAATTGTTCAAGGCCAGCCTAGGTGACACCATGAGACCACATCTCAAAAAAAAGAAGAAGAAAAAAAAAGACTTCTGCAAGACGATGCATGAGATTAATTCCTCTTTTAAATCTATTTTCCTAATTTTCTACAAAGAGCATGCATTACAGATTCGATGGGGAGAAGTGTTGGTTTTAAAATTAAATTTAACAGAAGCTGAAACAGCTCTCTAATATTCCTTTCCTCCCATCTGCTGGCTTTTTTTGATGATTGACTTCCGTGGTCCATTTCAGTTCCTTTTATTCAGTCCTCAACTTGCTGGCTGTTGCCTGGTAACACTCATCTTTAATGAGGCCTTTATCTCTCTCTGCCCTTCAGTGAGGCTGCCGCACAGAGCAATCTGACGGAGATGATTCCAGACCAGAACAACAACAAAACTTTCCAGCCTTCTGAATCACCGCATGACAGAGGGTATTACTTCCAACTTCCCAAAGCATTGCATTTAATAAATGTACTAGAAAGAATAACAGCGTACAGATTCATGCTTCCTTGCTTTTGCCTTTGCTCCCAGCTGTGCAAATCTCTCTCTCCACTTCTCCCTCACCCGCTGCCCTCCCGGGGTTCTGTCTGTTTCCCTGATGCAGCAGAAGATTCCCGGATGCCTGCCCAGCAGCCCCTCCTCACCCTCTCCTTGTCCTGCTGGGAGAGCCCAGATTTTATCTAAATGTCCACTTTCCACCAGCTTCGGGAGCTGGGGGCTGCAGCTCCTAAGAGAGAATCACAGTGAAGCTAAGAAAAGTGGGGTGGCCTCAGATTGTCTGCAGGAACTGGTTGGGGCACAGACACGAGATCATTGTGGCCACCAAGACGAGACAGGAAGTGTGCTGGGGTTGGGGAGCAACCAAGAAAGGCATCAGTATTCTGAAAAGGAGACCCAGGAAATGAAAATGGTCTCCAGGTCCTGGTTTGTGAAAATGACAGCTGTAAGTTTCCTGGTTGCACTTTGAAGTGATTGGAGCCAACTCGCCGTGGACAGAGGAGCTGTGAGGTGAG
Organism: Chinchilla lanigera; assembly: GCF_000276665.1. Classification (NCBI taxonomy): domain Eukaryota; kingdom Metazoa; phylum Chordata; class Mammalia; order Rodentia; family Chinchillidae; genus Chinchilla; species Chinchilla lanigera. Next base: position 11,086,333 of record NW_004955460.1, on the reverse strand, counting down.
CATCAAGGCCTGATGACTTCTCTGAAGCACTGAACCTGTTCAGCCCAGAACCTTCCCATCTCCTGACTGCCCATTATGTACAATCCTGAGTCCCTACGTTGGCTCTGTTTTCTGGTACATGCAGCCTCTATCCGAGCCCGTGCTCAAGTGTATGTATGCTATGAATCCCCTGGTCGCCCCAGCATAGTCGAGCCACCCATCCCGTCCGGCATCCTCTCCATCAATCTTGGTGTCCCTGCTTCAGATGAGCCATAAGATGGTCATTCTGTGGGTTGAATTGTGTCCCCCAAATTCATGTATTGAAGTTCTACAATATCTCAAAATGTGGCCTTATTTGGAAATAGGGTCACTGCAGAAGTAATTAGTCAAAGTGACGTCATACTGGAGCAAGGGGAGCCTCAAATGGGCAATATGACCAGTGTTCTTTTTTTTTTTGGTTTTTCTCCGGTACCGGGAACCGAACTCACGACCTTGCGCTTGCCAGGCAGGCGCTTTTGCCACTGAGCTAAATCCCCAGCCCCGACCAGTGTTCTTATAAAAAGAATCCCAGCTACCTGGGAGACTGAGGCAGGATTGCAATTTCAAAGCCAGCCTAGGAAATTTAGCAAGATACTGTCTCAAAATAGAAAATAAAAAGGGCTGGGGGTATAGCTTAGAGAAATTGAACATGTGCTTTACAACATATACAAAAATCAATTACAGGTGGATTAAAAAATGAAATGGGCAAAGCAAAACTATGAAGTTTTAAACAGACATTGTAAGACAATATCTGCACAATGTTGGGTAGAGAATAGTTCCTTATACAAGTCCTGAAAAGCACTAATCATAAAGGAAAACAGTGATCACACTGACTGAATTAAAATTAAGTTTGTTCATCAAAGTATAGCAAGGAAAAGAAAGTGAAAGTGAAAATCACAGAGTGTTTTGGAAAATATCACCAACATGTATTATCGTCAAGGACCGACTGTCCAACTCTTCCAAGAACATCAAACGCATAAGAAGAAAACAGATGATCCAATGGGAAAGTGGGCCAGAGACCAGAACTAGCACTTTACAGAAGAGCCAGATCCAAACAGCCAAAGAGCTGCTCGTACCCATTAGAGCTGTGCAAACGCCTACTATAACACTACCAAGATATAGTTATACCCTCCAGACTGGCACGAATCACAGTGGGATAGAAAAAGATGTAGAGAAATGGGAACTCTCTTTCTTTCTTTCTTTCTTTTTTCTTTTCTTTCTTTCTTTCTTTCTTTCTTTCTTTCTTTCTTTCTTTCTTTCTTTTTTAGAGGTAGGGAGGGTTTCACTATGTAGTTCAGGCTGGCTTTGAACTCACTTTGTAGCCCAGGCTGGCCTCGAACTCACAACAATCCTCTTGCCTCAGCCGCCAGAGTGCTGGGATTACAGGCGTGTGCCACCATGCCCAGCTGAGCAATGGAAACTCTTGTTCACTACAGATGGAAGGGTAGAGTGACACAATGACTTTTGGAAATCGTTTGGCATTATTTAGGAGATGTGAACTTGGTATGTTATATGATAGCACATCAACTTCGAGATACATAAAGTAGTGTTTCTAAACTTCAGTATGTGTCCAAATCTCCTGGAGGGCTCTGGGCTCTAATTGCAGAGTTTCTGAGTCAGGCTGTCTGTGGCAGGGCCTGCATGCACATTTCTGGTCAGTCCCCAAGCAATAGTGCTCACCTGGGGACCACAATTTGTGGACCGTCATCCCGGGGGGAAATGTGTACATGTGTAGAAGGGTACACATATAACGGTTGATTGAAAATATGACGTGTGCTTCAATTTTAAAAACTATTACACTAAAAGACTCATTGGCATTAACCCCCTTCAAAAGACTCTCCCTGGATTCGAACACACTTACCTCATCAGTTTTGCCACTTTCTGAAGCAGTTCTAGAAGTCCTTTCTCATGGGTGTGTTTAGTCATGCTGTCGTGGCTGCTTTTTTATGCCCTGAATCAATTCAAAACACTTCCCTTCCATGGTTATTTTGACTTTGAGGAAGAGCCAAAAGTACCGGACCCTAGTGAATAAGGTGGCTGAGGACACACCATCAAATTTTTCCGAGTCTGCCCTTTTGTTGGATGGCGCTCAGCAGCAGGATTCATCATAGTTTGTTTGTTTGTTTTTTTAAGCAGACATTTATGAGCACGTTAAACAATTCTGTGTACAACTTCTTCTAAAGTAACAAATTCAAGACAAAAGTTCTTCCAGCAGGTAACAAAATGCTGTTTAAATTCCCCTGCATCAAGAAGACTTGATTCCATAAAACAGTGCAGCAGCTGGAAACCCAGTCTCCCCTTAGGATTAAAACAGTTGTGTGGCAGTCACTATTCTTTGTCCCGTAAACACAATGAATGCAGTGACGTGGTCATAATTGAATCCAAGCAATTCATGACTTCCAGGAGCAAGTGTAAAATGTCATCACTGCCTAAGCACCCGAGGACCCCTAGTTCCTGGGCTGGTCAGCAGTCACACCATGAGCACTGGGAAGCAACCTCCCATTTTCGGACATCTGCACTGTGACTTCATCCCCAAGCGGAAGGATAGGGGGCCTTTCGCCTAGAGGACCAAAGTGTTTGCCCAGCAAATTTAATAAACTAAGAACACAGCAGGAAAGAGCAACCAAGGAACAAAAGAACTCTCCCTATAGAGCGCTCTTTTAAAACTAATACTATGTTTAAGGGTTACGTGGGGATCAAAGCATTTCCCAAACACAGCCACACACCCAGGGCCCTGGAGTGGCACTGACAAAGAATCCTCTTTTCATTGTGTTTTTGAACAGCGATTACATCCAGCATGAGAAAGCGGGAGGAGCGTTTATGACAGGGCTACTGGCTCTGCAGCAGCGGCTCATTAAGGCACAGTTGGAGGTGCAACTGCCGGGCTTTAGTCTCTTTCTGGTTCTTGCTGTCCCAAGGGAGCAAGTCCTGGCAATGCTAGCTGGCTTCAACTTCTCAGTTTGCAAATGAGGAAGTCAGGCTTCCTGGAAATGACAGAAATCAAAGGGGGGGAAACCTAGCAAAAATACTCTGCACTCTAAGACTCCTCCTTGGCATGCCCTCCTCTTGCTGCCAGTCACTGTAGCTGTGACCACACCTCACAAAGACACTCAGGAAAGAGGACTTCCAGAACTGCTTCAGAAAGTGGCAAGAACAATGCGGTGAGTGTGTTCAAAGCAAGGAGGAGCGTTTTGCGGGAGATTCGTGGCAATGTGTCTTTCATTGTAACACAATTTTCTAAATTTAATATTCATTCTACTTTTCAATCACCCCTTGTACCAGAACTGACCACAGAGTGATGGCATAAGATGTCCGTCAGTAGTTGAATGAGTAAGAGTGGTCCATGTACACCATGGAATCCTAGGACACATGGTAAACAAATTAACTACAGCCACACGCAAAACACAGATACACCTCCAAACAGTCCCTAAAGCCAGACACAAAAGACTACATGCAGTATAAAACCAATCACAAAAAAGCTTTTTAAAGGTTTGGGGGTGTAGCTGAGTGCAAAAAATAAATTTAAAAGTTTGACTTTACCTCTTTTAAACTTTTTTTTTTTTTCAGTACTTGCCTAGCGTGGCTGAATCTCTGGGTTTGATCTCTAGCACTGAAAAAAAAGTCTAAAAGAGGTAAAGTCAAACTTTTTTGTGCACAACTATGTGATAACAACTCTAAGGAAAAGCCAGGAAATAATCACCGATGGTAGGATGATGGCTGTCTAGAGAAAAGGACAGAATTGTACTGGTTATTAAGTTATGGCTTTCTAGTTCCAAGCCCACCTTTCTAGCCTGGGTTCTGTGATGCTGGGATGGGGCCTGCGCCCTACATTTCTGTGGAGACAACCTCATAGACTTTTCCAGTAGGTGGCGCTAGAGAAAGACTGTGAAGCTGAGAAGGAAGGAAGGACTTTCCTGCTTCTGCCCTCTGGGTGTCTCCCTGTTTTCTGTCCCTCTAACTTTCATTCTAGCAAAACTTCTTTGCGTTGCACCATCAGTTCCTTCCTGTACCAGTAATTAAATTTTGTCTGCCATTTTTCTAACACTTTTCAGAAACAGCCTCATTTTGACTCCTCGAAGTCACCAGCACCAGCTAGCCCCCTCTAGCTAGAATTTCAGTTCCTCTGAATTCCTGAATTTCACAAGCTCCAACCTCTTCACTTGCTCCTCTCCACCCACCCATCCCTAGGAAAGGTATCTGCTACCTCCAAGACACATGGAAGTCTCTTCCCTGTGGGAAGACCCTTTCACTTTCTGGGTCCACAGTTCTAGACCTAGTTACCAGGTCTTTATGTCAAGTTCTTTCCATTAGTCCAGTGGCTTTTTTTGTCACACTTCGTACTTCATAGTCACCTCCATGCAGCAAGAGAGGGACAGACAAGAGAGCAATGGTATTTGTTAACTGCATTGCCTTGTCAAAGAACCTGCCGCCAGATTGACCAGTGGTTCCTTTGGTCTCATATCCATCTTGAGGAATTCCCTGGGATGCAAGATTCTGCATTGCTAAGACCAAGAAAGACTGGGCAACCTGGGGTGAACTGGTCGCCCTGAATTCTGTGACTTCTGCTTCAACATATTAATCTTAGTCTGTGGTCACACTGGGCTTCGAGGAAAGCTGGGAGATATAGATCTGTAGCTCAGCTCACTACAACTCCAGGCAAATCTGCATTCTGTTCATTAGAAGGAAGGTCAAAATGGTACTGGGGAAGCACCTAGTGGTTCTGCCCTTTTAACCCCAGGCTATAACCATTAACCACTTCACAACATTGCCTGAGAGCACACAACTGTCATCAGAGCTGTAACCAGAAGCCAGGACTTCTGATACTGGCCTCCCTTAAGACACACTTCCTGTTTTCCTCTGTGATTTATTTCTGGCAGCCTCAGAGAGAAGAATCACCCCCCACTGTTTAGCTCCCCCTGCTCCGTCCCACCAACCCAGTACTGAGGACTGAACTCAGGGCCTTTGCACTGAGTTATATATCCTCAGTCCTTTTTCTGTATTTTATTTTGTGACGGGATCTCTACAAGTCATTAAATTGTCCAGGCTGAGCTTGACTTGTGCTTCTCCTGCCTCAGCCTCCCAGCGTGCTGGGATTACAGGCATGTACCACCACAGCCAGCTCTTTTGGCATTTTAAATCATCCCTGGCCAATCGAATTTTGCAGGTGAGCAGCTTGTGAAGCAAAGCTCCCTACCTTTTGTTGGGTAGTTACTGAGAGAAAGTAGTCACCAAGTGGAACCGTGGCTATTTTGCATAAGCTCCATTTTCTTTCATGTTTATGGTTAAGCTTGGCTCTTTCTGAGTGGAAACATGGGTTATAAACTGTTAGTTTTGAGAGGGATTCAGAATCCACTGAGCTGTACTCTCATTTTATTCTGTAAGTACTTGCTGCTTTTCTCCGACAGTCACTGTGCTTTTATCCTGGGTGTCTTTATTCTTGAGATCCTTCAGTACCCGAATTTCCTGTTATTGATTTGGTAGGAAAATACCTTGCTGGGGAGAGATTCAAATCCACAAAATCCATACTCTGGTTCACTTTCATTTCTACAACGGGCTGCTTTAGCTTTACGGCATTAATATATATAAAAAGAGGGAGGGAAAAGATGTTGTACAGACTTAATCTTTTTTAGTTTGTTTTTTTTGCTAACTTAAACTTCGTAAGACTCTTTTAGCCAGCTTGTGTATTTTCCCCTTTGAAGCATTAACAGGCTAAACCGAAGACAGAAAACACGATCCCTAGGTATTAGACAGGCCCGCACATTTCACACGCATTGTGTGGCCTCCCCCCACCCCACCATTCGCGAGGCTGCATATTTGCAAGGTACCAGCAACGCAGGAGGCTGCGGCTCATCTGTTTTCGATTACCCTGGCGCTGTGTGTTTTTAATGCGCCCACACTCTTTATAAACGGCTGAGAGTTGGGCTGGAAGCCAAGGCTTCTCAAATTCCATTTCCTTCTCTAAGATACAGGTTTCTTCATAGATGTGGGAAGCCACATTTGCCTTTTCAAACAGGGACTACAGTCCCACCGAGAATAGCTCGCTAACCTCCGCTTGCATTTTCTCTCATTGTCTCCATTTAATTCCTGCTTTTCTGTTCACAGCTCTGAAGGTTTTCACTCAGACTCCTCCACTTGGGTTCCTATCTTTTTCTTTAATGTAAGCTTTGGCTATAATTTTTGGTTGCACCCTATGACATGAACACCAGTTTACCCCACTTAAGAAGCTACTGCATCTGATTCAATCCCATAAAAGCAGTGGGTATTGAGTTCCTGCTAATACACTGGGTGCTGCCTTGAGTGTTTTCACACATGATCCTTATTTCATCTGGAGCTTTGGGGAAACTGAGGCCTGCAGAGAGGAAGTGACTTTCCCCGGGTCATGCAGTTAGTAAGAACCCTTTATACCATGTGCCCTTTATACCATGTTCATCAGCTTCCCTAAGCCAAGGACAGAACCATATTGTCCTCCGCGTGGGCTACCAAGGAAAGCCCTGTGCAAGGCTTTTAGCTTATACAGTTCAATGACTGCCCCTCCGTTATTAATTTGCATCAATTAACAAAGAGCAGAGGGTACAAAGACCTAAAGAGGGCTTCAGCATCAGACTGGCCCGAGTGCTGGACCTCAGCTCCCCTTGTCACTGGCAGTACAGTGAACCCACAGGCAGATGACCTTACCCCTCGCAAGCTCAGTCTCACTGCCTGTAAAATCGGGCCTCACAGAGCGGTCTGGGGAATTAAATATCGCACACATGTGAGGCGCCTAGCACAGTTCCTAGCACACAGGAAACACTCGATACACATGAGCTCAAACTACAGCAGGGAAAATTGGGTATTAGGATGCAGGCTGCCTCTGTGGCCAGTCTGGTTATTTTTTCACTATCAGCTTCCGTGAGCCTCGCTGAGTTCTTCAAAGCCTAAGTGTTCACTTTCTTGAGTGTAAAACCAGTGGGGTCTTCGACCACCCACAGGATGGGCAAGGAGGTAAAGCCAGCAGATGCCATGGAAAAGACGGAGGACTTGGAGTAGGAATCCCAGCCATGCCCCTCCCCACAGTCCAAGAGCTGTGAGATGTGGGGCTGTCCCCAGTCCCGTCTGAGCCTCAGGTTCATGGCTACAAACCAGTGATAAACTTTCCCTCAGCTTGGCAGCTGCTCTATGAGCAAAGCAGCTTCTGTTTTGTTTTGTTTTGTTTTGTCTTTCAGGCTGGCCTCAAACTTGCAGCAACACTCCTGCCTCAGCCTCCTGAGGGCTGGGATTACAGCTTTGCACCACCACACCTGGCAAAGCAGAATCTAAAAGTAAAACAAAACTGAAAATGATAAAAGTAAGGTATTGTTACTAAAAGACATATAGAAATGCTTCGCAAAATATCTGCAGCAGGATACTTCCCGGTATATGAATTTGCATTTTGCTCACTCCATTTCTGTTTCTGGAAGTAGTTATGCCTTTGTGTTCCCTTATCTTCCAGGCACTGCAAGCCTGGAAGCAGAAGTTGTAAATGTGGGGGAACGTACTAGGACGTCCCGGAAGGAAACAGTGCCCACAAGGGGTGGCTGTCAGCCACAGAAGAGAGGTCACAGGCCAAGATCAGGGAAGGATCCAGGCTGCAGGGTTCTATGGGCAAGTGAACTGTATTCTCCCCACTCCCCTACCTCTCTGTGTGGAAATTGAACCCAGGCCCTTTACACTGAGCTACATTCCCAGCCTTTTCTTGATATTTTCAGACAGGGTCTCATTAAGTTGCAGAATTACTCAGACTAGGTTTGAACTTGTGATTCTCCTGCCTCAGCCTCCCAGAGTACTAGGATTACAGGCATGTGACACTACAGCAGGCCCATGCCTTTCTCTCCTGAGGAGCCCCAAGGAAGGAGCAGTCCCAGTGTCTGGGCATCAAGAACTGGCCCTCCCAGCCTTGCCAAATATTCCTGCCCCTGAGCTGGGCCATGAAGCTGGGGGACACCCAACCTCAGGGAGCCTTTGGCCTGCAACAAGGGACGTATCAGCAAAGGTCAATGTGGGCTAAGGGCTGCAGCCTCCTCCAGCGCATTCCAAACACAGTGAGATACCTTTGTGCAATGCTGCAAGAGGGAGAGGAAAGCCACTAACGGCTAAACCCAAATTTTACATTACTTCTGCATGCAAAGAATGATTTTGAAAATAATAACACGAGATATCCTACATTTCATATAACTGCTGTAAGCTTCTCCTCCTGCCACCACTGGACAGGTCATTTCTGAGCACCTACTATGAGCTTAGCTCTGCTCCCGGTGCTCAGGAAACAAAACAGAGTACACACTCTGATGAATTCTTTGCACCTTTTACTTTTACAAATTGCTATGAAAACCAGAGAATATTGAATCATTTAGCTCCGGCAGGGAAGTCTGGACTTTGAATAAATAATATAGCTTCAAGGAAGCAGGGAACTCCCTGTTAAGCTTTGATGGGATAAAAGCCTGCACTGGCTCAGAGCCTTTCCTCAATGAAGGGGTCTTAACAGTGTGATGGATACGGTAAAGGAGGGAGCGGAAATGCAGCCCCCGGATAGAAGTAACCGTGGTACAAATGCTTAGCTCAAAGAATATCAATTTATCCGAGTCAGGTTTGCAATAAGCAAGGTCAGAGTCAAATATGTCTTTTATTGGGGAGGGCCCTATTCAGACTCCCAGCATGAGGCGGCTGAATGTGGAGTCCTGGGACACAGGAAAGTGCATAGCATGGGAAGCTGGCCGCTGGTGCCTCATAATATGTGGCAGTCTGGAATATGTGGTAGTCTCTGGTCTCAAGTGGCAACTTACTCCTGGCCACTTCTCTTTCTCTCTCTCTCTCTCTCTCTCTCTCTCTCTCTCTCTCTC
>NW_004955460.1:11067778-11077215 GCF_000276665.1 Chinchilla lanigera | reverse complement strand
CTCCCTCTTCCTTTCTCCCATTGTTTTCCGGTGCTGGAGATAGAATACAGGACCTCACACACACTAGGCAAGAACCACTGAGCTACACCCCAGCACTGGCCACCATTCTGCTACTTCTCAAACACCTGGCCATGTGTCATTTTGGATTAAGAAATGACATACATTGTATGTAACATACAAGAAGACCTCTGGATCTACATTAAAAGGCCCTTTACAACGAAGCCAAATGAAAAGGAACCAAAATGCTTAAAAGTGATAAAATTTTGTATTTTTTTTAAAAGAAAGATACAACTCAAGACTATGCCTAGAAGTATGATCAAAATCAGTTGGTTTAATTTGCACTCAACTGAATTGAGCTCATACAAAATTTTAGCTGATGGTTTAGAGGTCTGAAGATATATTGCATGTATCATACAACTCGCCCATTTCAATTATGCGACTTAGTGGTTCTGAGTATATTCATACAGCTGTGCACTCACTGCCATGGTTCATTTCCAGACATGTTCATTACATCGAGAAAGAAACGCCAGCTTCTCTGTCATCTCCCCTCCTAAACCTTGTCACGCTCAGTCCCTGGCAAACACTAATCCACTTTCTGTCTCTCTGGCTTTGCCCATTCCTATAAAAGGAATCACACATTATGCAGCTTTTCTCACTGAGGATATCTTCCAAGTGCAGCCACATTGCAGTACATATGTCAGCGCCCCTTTCTATTTATTGCCAAATAATATTCCATTGACTCTGTTTATCTAGTCACCCATTGGTGAATGTTTGGGTTGTTCCTTTCTTTTTTTTTTTTCTTTTTTTCAGTGCTGGGATGGAACCCAGGGCCTTATACATGCTAGACAAGCATTCTATCACTGAGCTACACCAGCCTCGATTTTTATTTTTTAAGTTCAGACAGGGTCTCACTAAGCTGGCTGAGCTGGCTTTGAGCTTGCAGTGCTCCTGCTTCAGCCTCCCAAGTAGCTGGGATTACAGAGGTACTGCACCACATCCGACTTATTTCTATTTTTTGGCTATGATTAAGCTATGTGAACTTTCATGGACACATTTTTGCATGGGCTCATTTTCTTATTTCTCTTGAGTAGTTACTTATTCAGGAAGGAAAATTTGTGCTACTTCCTAGAATAAAAATAAAATGAATGAACTGAGAATTTTTTCTTTGTTTTTCTGTTTTTGGAGAGGTTTGGCAGGTAGTGTTATATGTGCTTCACTAAGAATAATGTTTAGAGCAACATTTTTTCCCCTTCACAGCTGCACAAGCTAGGGGCTGGGGTGGTGACTACTCATGTGAAGACCGTGTAATGTTGCAATGAAGAGTTGCCTTCTCCGACTTGGAATTAAAATTTTGACTTTTTACTTGATTGATTGATGACTGATTGATTGATTGCAGTACTACAATTGAACCCAGGGCCTTTGCACTGAGTTACATCCCCAGCCCTTTTTATTTTTTATTTTCAAACAAGATCTCACTAAATTGCTGAGTTGCCCAGACTGGGCTCAAAGTTGCAATCATCCTGCTTCTGCCTCCCAGAGGCCTAGGATTACAGCTATGTGCCACCATGCTCAGTTAAACAGATTTATTAAGCAGAATCAAAGCAGTACACACTCGGAAGGGAGTTGGGGCACCCAACAGTGAGACTGGAAATCTGATTTATGTCTCATCAGATCGCTAAGAAACCTCCTGCCACCCCATTGCTGAATTTCCTTGGTGTCACTGCATGCTGCTGAGGCCTCCAGCAGGAGTTCTAGTTCCAGAAACTCCTCCTATGTCCCTAGTAAAGAAGGCCAATAATTTTTTTGGCCACAAGAAGAAATAAAGTTAGCTTCCACTGAAAAATCAGCTTGTTTTATCTGGTGAGTCTGGTGGTGGTACAAGCTTCCTTCTTTCTTTGGGCTGTTGGGATAGCTCAGAATTAAAACCGGGATCCGTCTCTACAAAGAGCCAAGATTTTATGGTTTGTTTTTGTGTTCTGACTGTATCCATGGATTAGGCTTTTTTTCTTTCATCATTTACATGCTTTCTAGTTTCCTCGTTCACTCTTATTTTGTTTGTTTTGGAGTATATATCTATATCTATATAAAGAGATGGGTAGATAGGTATCTGAGGAAACTATCAGAAATACTTTTTTTTTTTAAGCTCAGATGAACTTGGATACAATCAGCTAAAGTCAGACTGTGGGAAACACTAATGAACAAATGACCCAGTTTCTTAAATAAATTGAAAGGGATGGGGAAAGGAAATGGAAAAGAAACAGACTAAAGGAGATTAAGAGAAACTTCATCCTTTGCTGTTGGGAATGTCAGATCCGTAGCCACTTGGGAAAAGAGTCTCATAATTTCTTAAAAAGTTAAATATATACTTAATATATGGAATTGCTGGAAGCCAGCAATTCCGACCCTAGGCATCTACTCGAGAGAAATGGAAACATGTGTCAGGCTCTTCCGTGAGTGTTCGCAGCAGCAGGATTTCTCATAAAATCCCAACTGAAGCAGTCCATATGTCCATCAACTAGTGGATTCATTTCTTAAATCATGGTATAGTCATCCAATAAAGCACAATGAGCAATAAAAACCAATGAATTACTGATACATGCAATAACATAGAGGAACACCCAAGCCTTGGATTTACTGAAAGAAGCCAGGCTCAAAAGGCCATGTCTGCTGAGTGTGGTGCTGCATGCCTGCAATCCCAGCACTCGGGAGGCTGAGGCAGGAGGATCCCTGCCAGCCTGGGCTACAAAGTGAGATTTCAGGCCAGCCTGGGCTACAAAGTGAGCTCAAGTACAACCTGAACTGCATAGCAAGACCCTGTCTCAAAAAAGGCAAAAAAAAAAAAAAAAAAAAAAAAAAAAAAAAAAAAAAAAAAAAGGCCATGTGCTTGTTATATGGCCTGGTGGATGGGAAATTTGTAGAAATGGGAAAACCAGGACACAGAAAGCAGATCAGCAGTCACTGAGGCTGAACCGGAGGAGAGAGTTGATTGCAAAAGGGATGAGGGAAACTTGGGGGTCATGGAGATATTTGTTTTTTTGTTTTGTTTGGTTTGGTTTGTTTTTTTTCCGGTACCGGGAATTGAACTCACAACCTTGCGCTTGCAAGGCAGGCACTGTGCCGCTGAGCTAAATCCCCAGCCCCTGATGGAGATATTTGAATACTCAATTATGGTGATAATCAAACAAACGTATGGGGCCATTAGCAGCCATCGAACTGTACACGGGAAGTGTGTGAAATTTGTGGCACATGCTATAATTTGGCTCTTGAATGTCCCCAAAGGCTCACGTCTTGAACTTTTGGTGCTATTGGAAAGAAGTAGGAAATTAAGAGTTGGGACCAAGTAGGAGGTCTTGTGTCCCCAGGGACATGACTTTGAAGGGAATGGGTATCTCCTTTTTTTTGAGGATGGGTATCTCAGCCCCTCTCCTTTCTCCTTTCACTTCCTGGCTGTGAGGTGAGTGGCTTTGTATTGCCATGTGATCACCTCCTCCCCGCAACTGACCATGGACTGAAACCTCTGGAACCATAAGCTGCAATAACCCTTTATCTATATAAGTTCGTTACCTCAGGTCTTTTATTACTGTTCCAGGAAGCTGACTAATACACTATGTGAATTATACCTCAATCCAGGAAAAATCAAGATTTAAATACCAGCCAGAAATTTGATCATGTTAAGGCATTATTAGGATTCTTTTAGGGGTAAAAATAGCATAGTGGTTATGTTTCTAAAACAAATTATTATCCTTTTGAGATATACACTGAATTCTGTAACACCTGAGGTTTGCTTCAAATCCTAAGGGAAGGCTGAGGTGGGTCACAGCTAAAACAGCCTTGACTAGGAACTGATGACCACTGTGGAGGCTGGGTGACGGGTGCATGCGGAGTTATTTTACTATGTGCCTTCTTCTGTTTGTTTTAAGTGTACCCATAATTAAAGGTTTGAAAAGATGAGCTTGAAACTCTTAAAGGCAAGACGAAGATAAATGAGTTGCTGGAGCCCTCCCCAGGTCACTGACGACATCTGGCTGGAATGAGGCGGTGCCGGCCCATTGTTTTGCCTGCTCAGCACTCCCTCCCCCCTCGGCTAACAGTAACCAGACGACGCTTTGAGGACCGGCCAGCCCGCTGCGTGCGGTCCACCGCTGGCCCAGGCCTGGGCACAGAACCTCCATGGAGCCAACCGGCCGCTCTCCCATGGGCAGTCTGATGCAAGAAGTGGAAAACGTAGAGCTGATTAATGCCAGAGGGGCATCCTGAGGGACCCACCTTAGGATCCTGTTGCTGAATTCCCATGGCAGCCCTGGCTCCTACCCTTTCTGGAACATGGACCTTGATTCTCTTTGGTTTTTGAACTGCCCAGTATTGGCCCAATAAATTCCCTTTTTGTTTAAGTTGGCCAGGGTTGGTTTCCGTGGCTCACAACCAAAGCACCCCACAGCTATCAACTGTTCTGTTTTTCCTCTTGTGTCTTCCTCTCCCTTCAGCTGATGCAGACACAAGCTCAGAAGTCCTTGGACATTAAATCCTCGTGTCAGCTTCATCACCAAAAGAGGAAGCAGCTGGGTATGGTGGCACACACCTCTAACCCTAGCATTCTAGGAGGTTGAGACAGGAGGATCGCAAGTACCAGCCCAGACTGGGCAATTTAGAGACACTGCTTCAAAATTTAACAAGTGAAAAGGAGTTGAGGATGTAGCTCAATGTGAAGGTCCTAGATTCAATCTCCAGTATAACACACACACACACACACACACACACACACACACACACACATGCATATGCACACACACACCACAAAGACAACCAAATCAACACTTACAAGCCCATGGCCTGCTAAAGCATTAACTGAAAGCATCCTCACTGAGACAAAAACATCTATTAAGACAGGAAAGTTTCATTGCTCTACACCATCGATGCCATCCAATAGAAATGTCACAGGAGTCACAGCTATTGGCCGCAAATAACATTTAAATTTTCTAGCAGCAGCATTAAAACAGTAAAGAGAAACAGATGAGTTTCACTTTAATAATTTATTTTATTGCCCTGGATATATTAAAAATGTTGTCAGGTCAAACTATAATCAATATAAGAACTATGAGTAAGATTTTTGAATTCTTTTCTTTCTAAGTCTTTGAAATCCAGTGCATATCACATCTGACACTTCCAGCTCATGTCAAATGGAGCAGCCACATTTCCAGCGCTCAGTAGCTCTGCGTGGCCAGCGGCTGCCATAGTGGAAACGGACATGTTAAATGTCCCCAGCACATTTACGAGGTATTCATCTGGGTTGAAGCCTATGCATGGTCACCACATCTGCCCAGCTGTGTCTAGGGTTCCACTTTAAGGCTCCTGCCAGCGTCCAGTTGCAAGGGGCTCTGCTATCATGGATGAGTTTTGTCTGCAGCAGGGACTCTTCCTCCACGATGACAGTGGACTGCATAGTGTCAGGAAGTCGGGGGTGGCCCTGGTGCTCAGGTCCAAAGATGCCTCTAGAAGAGGTGACCTCAAGAGCCTAGAGAACCGAGCAGTGAGTTTAAAGTCATGCTAAGAGAAGCAGAAACAGGGTTGCTATATTACTGGTCATTTATGGTGACTGATTTCCCATTCTCGATCTGGCATGGAAGGAGCTTAGAACTCCTTGCTCCTGTCCATACAGCAAGAAAATAAAACAGCTGAATAATCTGAAAATCAACCACTCTTCTCAGATGTACGAGGTCACAGCACAGACCTCCACCCCCAAACTAGAGAGCGAAAGGTAGATGGGAAGATTCACAGTACCCAAAAGCGAAACCCATGGTGAAATTCAGGAACAGGTTCCGGGGGGAAAACAAAAACGGCAAAGGACAGTTCTGGAGGCCCTGTGTGGACCTGTCTCAGAGTTAAGAGCGCCAGGAACCAGTCCTGGGGGGTCCCCACACTTTGCAGGGTTTTACCTCCTAGGTCCTCCCAGGTTCTCACAATAAAGATCAGGAAAAAATTACTAAGCAGAGTCTGATTAACCGGAGACTCACTGTGTACAATTAATCTTCCCTGTGCCTCACTTATAGAATTGGGGTAACAGCCTTGACCCATTACGATGGTCATCCACTGTTGCTAAGCAAGGAGAGACATGGACCTTTGGATCCTGGTAAACTTGCAGTCCCCGGATAGCCGCAAGATTCCCAGCTGAGCAGCTTTGGGGGATGTTTGTGTAGCTGACCCCAAAGCCCGTGTTCTCTACCCCACCATCATGCCGGCTCCCCGTGTAACCTCCTCACCGGCGTCCATACTGCTGTGTGGCCCTCTCCCACAGGGACACGGACCGTCCCATGGATGGGACATAGCTGGCATCTGAGGCCAGGTCACAAAAGACCTGCAGTTCCTCTGCCCTGGCATGGAGCCCCCACCGTGGGCTGAGTGGCTGCTATACTGTGAGAATGCGCAAGCCCATTCAGAGAGGAGGCCTGGCCTCCTGCTGATGACAGGACCAGTTTCCTCAGGGTATAAGCTGCCACCTTGGAGGCACAGCAAACTTCCAGAGGATAAGGCCCTGGCCAGTTGTGGTTTTTTTGTTTTGTTTTGTTTTTTCTATTTAACCACAGATTGAGCAGAGGCCTTTGCACTGAACTACATCTCCAGCTCTTTTTTATTTTATATTTTGAGATAGGGTTTTACGAAGCATGTAAGCTGTCTGGAGTGGACTCAAACTTTCCATCCTCCTGCTTCAGCCTCCCAGAGTGATGGGATTATAGGCATGTACTACCATGCCCAGCCTTGGCCGGCTTCTGGATCAACCCCATGAGATACCCTGAATGAGACTCACCCAGCAAAGTACTTCCTGAACACCTGACCGACAGGAACTGTAAGATGATAAGTGTTTGAGAATTTTAGAGTCATTTGTCCCAAAGCAACAGACAAGCGACCCACAGCACTTCTCTTTTCTAAGTCCCAACCCGAGCATATTCTGACGAGAGTATTTTCTCCCACATGCTTTGGTTTGAACACATTTCCTGTGGTGTCAGAGTCAGACATAGCTTTTCCTGAATTGGTGTTTTCAAAGTATGAGTTCTAAATGACAGTGGCTGTAGAAGAAAAATAAGTGAGCCTGTTGGAAGCACGCTGGGAACACCACGTTTATCTCTCTGAGGGTTTAGGCTTTGCTCTGGAATGGATAAGAAGTGTTTACATAGAGGATTTACTCTGCACCACACACACACACACACACACACACACACACACACACACATGCGCGCACACACATGGACTTCGAGTCTCTGTATTCTGCAGGGATACAAAAGTGTGGTCCTTTTCAGAGACAGAGTTGTCATCACGGCATCGTGTGGAATCCAAGGGTCTCAGTGAGCAGGCAGGAAGCAGGAAGGATCCGAGAAGGATGAGGAAGCAGCAGGATGTGCCATCCAGTGGACAGGAAAAGGAAGGCGCTGATGAGAAGACAGAAGAATGGTCTGAGCTCCCCAGTCACTGCCAAGTGTGGACGGAGCGCCAGGCCTTCTGAGCTGCTAGCCTGGATGGGCAGCTTTTCCACTGAGGATTCTCCTGCTCAGCCCTGTCCCCCTGCCTGCAGACCCAGCCCCTGTGCAGGGGGAGGGGGATTTCCATAGAGTTCTCAATTGAGTCCTGATGACTGTATCCCGCTTCCTTGCACATAGGTGATGGGGTCAAAAGGTGCAGTGAGTTTTAAAATTTTTAAATATTCATTATAGTAAAGTACACGTTGCCATGAATCCCCCTCAGAGTATTCCCGCTCTGTTCAAGCACACTCATGCACAGGGTGTGATGGCTGTAAATGTAGGCCAGTGTGAATGCCCTAGGTTCAATCCCCAGTAGAGTGTTCAAAAACATTGTGTCCTTTGCTTCCCTGATACATATTTACCTCTGTTTCCATTCATTCATGCAAATATATATAGAGAGAGATAGATGGATAGATACATGCATACATACATAATTGGCTAAATGCCTGTTTCAGCCCAAAGAGGCAGGCGGGAAGGCAGGGACGCTTCCCACCCGAGCAGGCCCAACCCCTTCCTACACCCACATGTCAACACACAGCAAACCTCCCCTGGATCTCCCCAAGGTATCATTTCACTTTTATTATCTGTGTCTTTCATTCATGTCTGAATCTTCTGCCAGTCTATAAGCTTCACCAGAGAAGGGACCTCTTCTAGTTTTTCATATTCAACAGTTATTAAATGAAGAAAATAAATTTTTAAGGGGACCTGTCTGGCTGAATCAGGAATCCATTAGAACTGAAGTTCTAAAGGGAATTAAGGAGCCGTGGATATAGCTCAGCGGCACAAGCACTCGCCCGGCAGGCACAAGGTCCTGAGTTCGATTCCCAGTACCAAAAAAAGGGGGGGGGGGAATTAAATGATGCCCAAATGTCCCATTCCTTGTTTTCAGCTGAGATCTGTGTGTAAGTGTGTGGGGAGTGCTGTCCCTACTCCCTGGCATATTTGTTGAAGGATTCCAAAAGAGGCAGGAGAATCACAATTCAAGCCCCACCTGGGCAATGTAACAGACCCCTGTCTCAAAGTAAAAGATAAAGATAGCTGAGCTTCGTGGTGCAGGCCTCTAACGCCAACACTCTGGAAGGCTCAGGCAGGCGGGAGGGAAGATCGCAAGTTCAAGCCCAGCCTGGGCAGCTTGGTGACTAAGCCAGGCCCTATCTTAAAAAATAAAAGATCTGGAGATGCAGCTCAGTGCAAAGGGTCTGAGTTCAATCCTCAGTATCACCAAAATTAAGTTAAATTAAAAATTAACTAATTAATGAAAATAAAAAAAGTTCTGGATGGAGCTCAGTGTGACCGCCCTGGGTTCAATTTCCAATACTGCCCAAAACAATGACAAAATAACTAACTAAATAAACAGCCTGGGATGTAACTCAGTGGTAAGGCACCCCTGAGTTCGAGCCCCGGGATTGCCAAAATAAAATAAACAAATAAATAAATCATTTTAAAATAGAAAAGGACTGGTGACATTGCTAGATGGTTACAGCGCTCCCGGGTTCCTTACCACACCCTCACCCCCTACCACCCCACCCCTCCGCACCGCCAAAATTAAATGGAACAGAAAAGGGATGAGGGTGTAACTCAGTGGTTAGAGCGCCCCTGGGTTCAATCCCTGGGACGGCAACAAAACAAAACAACCAAAAAAGGCTCAGAAGGGGACGCGGGCTGGGTCGCAGTGTCCTCGGCAGCCCCGATCGCCGGGCACGGGAGGGAAACCGCCCTGGGCACTGGAGAAGATCAAGCTTGGGCCGGGGGACCGAGCCCAGGCCCAGGACACTGCGCAGGGCATCAGGCCCTCCCCGCCCTCGGGGAACCCGGGACCCAGGCTAGCCAGGGGATCCCCGCGGCCCCAAGCAGGAGGCAGCAGCGGCGCGCGCAGAGCGGGCGGGGCGCGGCGGCTGAGCTCCGCTCCGCGAATCCGGCCCGGGT
>NW_004955460.1:11062802-11067443 GCF_000276665.1 Chinchilla lanigera | reverse complement strand
GCCCGCCCTGGTGGCCGCAGCGGCCGCCTCGGTGAGGCAGAGCCCCGGGCCGGCGCTGGCGCGCCTCGAGGGCCGCGAGTTCGAGTTCCTCATGCGACAGCCTAGCGTCACCATCGGCCGCAACTCGTCGCAGGGCTCGGTGGACCTGAGCATGGGCCTGTCCAGCTTCATCTCGCGGCGCCACCTGCAGCTCAGCTTCCAGGAGCCGCACTTCTACCTGCGCTGTCTCGGCAAGAACGGCGTCTTCGTGGACGGAGCCTTCCAGCGGCGCGGCGCCCCCGCCCTGCAGCTCCCACCCCAGTGAGTGTGAGCCCTGCCTGGGGACCCCCGAGTCCCTCAACTTCGCCCCTGCCCGGCCTGAACTTTGGGGTCACCCCTACCCTGCCTGGGATGAACCCCAGAGCCCCCCACCCCGAATCCGGCTGCCCTGAATCCTTGGGTCATCCATCGTGCCTGGGATAAACCCCACGTCATCTCTATCGTAGACGCCACCCTCTTTGAGCTATCTAGGTCACCTCCGACCCCGATCCCTCCTGGTCTAAACCCTCAAGTCACCCTGCCCCTACCCAGTTGACCCTGGCTCTCCCAAACTACCCACCCCAGTCCACCTGGCCTATATTTGTAGTCCCAGGATGAACCTCTGGGAGTCTTGCCTTGAACTTGGCTGGCCTAAATCTCTAGGTCACCCCTGACCCCAACCCCACCAGGCCTGACATCTTGGGAGAGCCTAATCTCATCCTGGCGACCCATCCTTGCTCATCACAATCCCAACCTCACCTGACTGTAATCTCCAGATACAGCCCTGATCGTGATTTTCCCCACCCCTGCCCTGCCGGGACCCCAGGGTCCTTATACCTCTAAACCTCAAGAGTCCGGCTTCCAGTGGTCATCAGTCCAGCTTGGACCAGTGGGCCTGGGAAGAAGCATCAGGGCTGGGAGGGGGCCGCCTGGGAGGCGCGGGGCACTCGGTAGCCCTGGGTGGGTGTCCCTGGCTGGCAGTCCAGGTGCTGGGGGAAGGTCTGGATGAAGAGGCTTGTGCTCGGTGCATCCTGAGGACAGACACGGGAGGGAGCCCAGGGCCAACACATCTGAGCCCCCTGAGAGTCCCTGGCCTGGCCTGGGTGGTGCCCAGCCTCGCTGAACAGCGAGGTGTACCCTCACTGGGGTGTACGTCCGTTGCTGGGCCCTGCTCTGGGCCGCTCTTCACCCACTTGGCTGGTCCGGACCTTGAGGTCTGCCTGTGCTTTGGGAGAAAGCCTGTTTAATTACTCACTTCCTCCGCAGCACTTTCTTTTTCTATTCTATAATTGCCTCCAACCCTGCTCTAGTATTTGGGTTCCTTCATTGCCGCTAAAGTTCAGGAGTGTCTGACTGTGTCATTAGTTGCTTTTATGAGCACCTTAGGTCCTGGGAGTGTTTGCAGGGGTCCCCCCTAGGCCCTGTGTTCCTCTCCATTGGCTCCTCTTCACGTTGGGCGTGTGAGATGCAGCATTGGACAGCTTTCACCTCCGTGGTGACTCACTCCTGTTAGGGTGTGAGGAGGAAAGTGCACCTTCACGGCCCAAACCTGAAAGGTGTGTGCAGCTCAGGTCAGGACTTGGCCAGTAGCAGTAGTTCTGTCCCATGATGTCACTGCTCTGTTCCCTTCTGTGACCCCTACGCTCCCTCTGTTCAGGGCATCAGATGCATCCTCAGCCAGTCTCCCCCATGAGGAAATGGCAGGCACACCCCCCACTCACCTCCCACCCCTAAGGCCTGTCTCCGCCCCTTTCTGTAACTGCAGGCGCCCCCCACTCGGCAGTGCTCAGGGGCTCCTGTCCAGGACCTGCCTAGATTGTAATGAGGCTTCCTCTCACCCAGGGGTTCATCTCCACTCTCGAGGCAAGTTTGTGCCCACAGGGTTCTGGTCATCCGAGCTGGCCAAGTCCCCGAGTCTATTATTTATGAAATGTTGTTGGTGTACAAGATGCCTTGGAATTTTCGCTCAGGGGAGCTGGTGTTCTCAGTGGGGAGTGTGGCGGAGCACTGGCCTGCTGGAGCTGGTGGTTTAGATGGGCGCGCTGTTCTCTGCGCACTGTGCCCACTGCCTTTATGCGACTTCAGCCACACTCCTGAGCTTACTCCGTGTCAGCAGAGATGTACCCCGTGCGTGGACGGGATGAATGGGTCGAAGGACACCAGTCGGTGCATGTCTGAGTCCGTCCTCCTGGAGAAAGACCATGTGCCGCTGGAAATGTTGGAGCCTGTCCACAAGTCCAGTGGTCTCGAATTCTTTGTTCCCGTAGGAAGCTCAAACCCGAGTAGTCGCATGTACAGGGCAGGGTGCTGTGAACTTGTGTTTCAGGGTGAGATTGAGCTTCTCAGGCCGATCGTATTGAAAATAGCCAAGACATTTCAGTGCATTCAGAGCAAGGAAATTGGATGCCTAGGTTTTTATCATCCGGAGAGAGGAAATAACAGCATATTTTAAACGACTAAAATAATGGCAGTAGTTAGTGTGTCTCTCCTCTCAAGTTTTGGTTCCCAGTTTTGCCATTGGTGTATGAAGCTGTGAGTTTCCTAGCCGTGGCTGAGAGTTCTCTTATTACATGGAATTGTTGACTTGAATCTGTGTGGGTTCAGCGGCTTCAGTTTCTGACTGCGTTATATAGATCCCCATGCGGCGTCCTAGTGCAAACTGTCCTCAGCCACCCCTTCCTTGCCCTTCGGACAGGTGACAGCCCCATGGGTGACATTTATACACACTACACATCCCCCTCTGCAGCTCCCACTCAGGAGGGAAACCAGCACTGACCCCCAGTTGTTGGTGGAAGTGCCTCTTCCCATATCTTCGATGTTTTTAATTATTGGTAGGGGGAAAAAAATTCCCTGATTTATCCTCACAACTTGTGACACAGCTCAGCGCTGGTCTTGTGTGGCGCCGTGTCTGATGCGGGTGGAGGGAGTCTGCACCGGTTCTGATTCTGCCTTCCTGAGGTGGCTTGGTGGGTCAGAGGTGGCAGTGTTTCTCCCAGACCCTGAGCTCCCTGAGGCAAAGCAGAGAATCTGTCACCTTTAATTAACCTCAGTGCAGGAACTGGCTGTCATAGATGACAATGGAGTTGTGTTTGTTGAATGAACAAGTGAACAACTAAACGAACTTGCAGCTTTCATAGGAGCAATTCAGTGACCTAGATTAGGTTCGGTATCCTGAAGTAACAGTGGCAGCTTCCTCTGGTTATATAGGTGTGCGTTGGGGGGGGGGGTTCTTAATGCAGTTGGATATGGAATTTGCATTGGGTGTGACGGGTCAACTTTTTTTTTTTTTTGTCTTTTTGAGTCAGAGTCTCGCTGTGTAGTTCAGGCTGGCCTTGAGCTCACTTTGTAGCCCAGGCTGGCCTCAAACTCGCAAGGATCCTCCTGCCTCAACCTCCCAGGTGCTGGGATTACAGATGTGTGCCACCACGCCCAGCTCTTGACAGGTCGGTTTAAAAGACCATCCTGTAGTGCTCCTCCTTTTCTGCAGCCCTTTTCTGGGTTACTTAAATAGTTGTAGCAAAATCAAGACTTCCTTTTGCTGTAGCTTTGAGTGCTGAGATTCATGGGAGTCTTTGACTTTATCCTTTGCTCTGTTTTCCACATTTTCTGTAGTGAGCATGTGGGGATATTGAACATCTAAGCCAGGGACAGGGCCTTTCCACCGAGCTATACCCCCTCAGTCCTTATTATTTTATTTTTGTATTTTGAATCTGGGTCTCTTGAGATGCCCATATTGGGCCCAAACTCGAAATCCTCCTGCCTCATCCTCCTAATATGATGGGCTGATTATTTTTGTTTTGTTTTATTTTGTTTTTTGAGACAGGGTCTCATTGTATAGTTCAGGCTGTCCTTGCACTCACTGTGTAGCCCAGGCAGCCGCTCCTGCCTCAGCCACCCCAGTGCTGGGATTACAGGCGGGCACCACTGTGCCTGGCTCTACTGTTTTTTAAAGACACTTTTTATTGCAAGCATAAAAATAGAATAATGAACCTCCACGTGCCTGTCACCGCTGTGTCTACAGTTCTACCTCATAGCCCGGTTACACAGAAGTACATCACAGATAGATGGGATTCCTTTTTAAAAATGTAACCACAATGTCATTATCGTACTTAAAAATTAACAGTAAATTCCTCCTATCAGCAGTGGTCACTCCCGTCAGATTTCCCTTTCTGTCTCAGGTTTTCTTCTCTTGGCGTGATACTAGAGGCGGCCGTGGGTCAGGTCGAAACTCAGGGGCTGGCGGGTGTGTCTCTTACCTGGAGTTTCCATCTCACCCTCTTTTGTTCTTGCTGCAGTTTATTCACCGAAGGGACAGGCCACTTGTCCTCTAGCAGTCTCCACATCTCTTACAGATTGGAGTCCTGCACATCCGCTTACTCTGTCCCTCTCCCCTGTCATCCTGTAAATTGGTCGTTGGACCCAGAGATCTGATCAAACTCGTTTGATGGTGGTGGTGGTGGTAGTGATTTTTCGGCCAGAGCTGCCTCATAAATGGTGCTGCATGAGTCTGTCAGATGAAAATGTCTGGTTGGGGCTGGGGATTTAGCTCAGCGGCAAAAGCGCCTGCCTGGCAAGCACAAGGTCGTGAGTTCGGTTCCCGGTACCGGAGAAAAACCAAAAAAA
>NW_004955460.1:10942077-11062702 GCF_000276665.1 Chinchilla lanigera | reverse complement strand
GGTTCCCGGTACCGGAGAAAAACCAAAAAAAAAAAAAAAAAAAAAAAGAAAATGTCTGGTTGGCTCCAGGTTTTTTTGATAGTTGTGCTTGATCCCTGGACCTTTTTTTTTTTTTTTTTATGGACAAGGTCTTGCTACGTAGTTCATGCTGGCCTTGAACTCACTGTGTAGCCCAAGTTGACCTCTAACTCTCAGTAATCCTCTTGCTTCAGCCTCCCGAGGGCTGGGATTACAGGTGTGTGCCATGCCCAGCTTCATCACCTGTCCTTTCTGAGGTTCACTTCGGTTGCTGCCGTCAGGTACTTAGTGGTGTTGATGGACTCCACCTGCCGCAAAGCACACTGAGTGGCAGGTATTGGAGATCACAGCTTCTGCACTTGTGCCATGATAAAAGAGTAATTATCTGGGTGTGGTGATTCATGTTTGTAATCCCAGCACCCTGGGAGGCTGAGGTAGGAGGATCATAAATTCAAGCCCGTTAGTTACTTGGTAAAGACCCTGTCCCAAAATAAAATAAAAGGGGCTGGGGCTGCAGCTCAGTGCAGCGTTCCTGGTCTCAACTCCATGGACCAAAGGGAGAAAGAAAAAAAAAGAGAAAAGGATAAAAAACAAAAGCAATTAATTATAACCACCAAAGCAGTTTACTACATTGTTTTAGACACAATAAAAACACGCACAACACAGTTTCTCTTTCTCATTGCCGCTTCCAGCTGGTCAATTGAAGTGTATCATCTTAGTGAATCATCATGTAACTAGTTACCAGTTTGACATCATTTTGAAGTTAATTGGAAAATGACCTTGGCCTGATGAAGACAGGAAGTTGGTATGAATGCCCCTGGCCCAGCATGTGGGGTTGGTCACAGCACTCCTCTCCTCCTGAGGTCCCCCAGGCCCGAGGAAGCAGTGGGGTCCCAGCCCGCTGGCCAGGAGCCCCCGGATTGGCATTGCTGTGCTGGGCTGAATTGTGCACTTGGGACTGGAGAGGGTGTTGTGCTGTCTCTTTCTCGTGGCCGCAGCTCTCTCCGATCACATGGAGGGACCTGGCAGCAGCGGTGAGAGTGGGAATGGCTGCCCCAGCCAGGGTCTGGCTGTCTCTGCCAGCTGGGAAGCCCCTTCCCAGGAGAGACAGGCATCAGGCTTGGCTCTGAACCTGGTAGAGGCCATGCTGGGGTGGAGAGGGCCATCCAAGTGAGAGACTTAGCAAAAAGGGGTGTTGGGATGGATGGTGGAGAAGGTGTGGCTGGTCCTGAGCTGCACAGGAGGAGAAGAGGCCCTGGTTCGGTCCTGCCGGGTCCAGATAGTCTGCTCAGAACGGGAGGCGAGGCACCTCACTGGGTAAAAGCTGCATTTTGTTTCTTGCTAGTTGGCCGTTGTTGTGCATGGGGTGTGTTTGTTTGGTTAGTCTGTCATCCCTTTAAAAATTTACTTTACAAAAGTTTGCAGAGCTGGGTGTGGTGGTGACTATAATCCCAGCTGCCCAGGAGGCTGAGGCAGGAGGATCAAAAGTTGAAGTATCCATGAGGCCCTGAGTTCAATCCCCAGAAAGAAAGAAAAAAGAAAGAAAAGAAAAAATGTGTTATGTATGTGTCCACACTCCCCACAATGAATATAATCATTACGTACTACAAACACATAGTAATAAAAAATAAATTAAAAAAAGGTTTGTGGGAATATAGCAAAATTGGGTGCTGGTACACGGAGCCCATGTTAAAATTTGGGCCATGTTCTGGTATCTGCATCACACCGAGCTGGATTTGTCTCCCGTGTCGCAGAATTTATGTAGAATTTTAAAAATTGATCTGTGGGAAGGATTTTATTTATCATGTTGTTTGTGTTGAACTAAATGTATAATCGGTGTGAAGAAACATTTTTCATATTGAGGGAGGAATAGAGTTCGTAAGGAGCTAAAAGTATATCATGTAGTGCCTTAATGGGGTCCATATTTAATATTTTGGAAGAAGACACAGCTATGTTTAAAATTATGTTTTGAATTGAGACTAAGGATTAGATTTGGAGATACAGTAATTTACTATTTGCTGTTTTCGCGTCTTGTGCATATCAGGGGATAAACTTGCTAAATTAATGACAACTCAAATTGCAGCAGTGTCTCATTTCCATAATTACCCTACATTTAAAGCATTTCATATTAAAATGAGAGGATTATATAAAAATGCTTTTACTCTGATTTCCTGGAAATTGGCCCTTGCATTGTGACTTGTTGGGGGATTTTGTAGTTAATTTTCATTGCTATGATTCCTTTTCAGGAATTTTTGGTTTCCTGGTAAAGTGATGTTGTTGATTGAAAAGAAAGTAAAACAGATTGTGTGTGTGTGTGTGTGTGTGTGTGTGTGTGTGTGTGTGTGTAGCTTGTGAGTTTGTAGAGAAACTAAGGTGGTGTGTCATGGTTGCTGGGAGTCTGGGACAGCCAGACCCCAGGAGCTGGCACCTGCCTGGCTTCTCTATTTCTAGATGTCAGCGGTGCTTTCCTGAGAAGCTGTGACCATGGCTTAGTGCTCATTTTGCTTTCCTTAGACATAACAGCTCCAGCTGCATGCAGATGTGTGGCCTTGTGTCCTAGGAGTGATCTCTGGCAGACGCAGCGGGTCGGTAGATGTAAAGGACAGAGCTGGGTGTTTGTATTTGATCTGTGAAGGATCTTGTTAGCCCCCAGACATCTGCACTGCACTTAAGCTTTTCTTGAAGGACCTAGTCTGCCTTCTGCTCTTCGCCCTCTCAGAGGGTATTGAGTAGTTTTTCCTCAGTACTGCAGAGCCCAGCTTGTCCGTGTTGTTGCCAAACTCAGAAACCTCTGGGTCTCCCCAGTGGCCTCAGAGTTAACCCCAGTGTCACCAAAGGTCCTCGGCCTGCCCCATCAGGTGCCAAAAGGGGGGCTCTCCCCTGGGCAGAATCGCCTTGGACCCGATTTGTTTATATAGCAATTCGTGATGTTTTGGTCTCAGGGCCACAGATAACCCTCCAGGGACCCCAGCGCACTTTAGTTTATGAAGGATATACCTGTTGACAT
The DNA here is from genome assembly GCF_000276665.1 of Chinchilla lanigera. NCBI lineage: Eukaryota > Metazoa > Chordata > Mammalia > Rodentia > Chinchillidae > Chinchilla > Chinchilla lanigera. Next base: position 11,059,677 of record NW_004955460.1, on the reverse strand, counting down.
CTACCATCTGAGACATTAGAAATTAATTATTCATTAACCTCGTCAAAAATAGCAATAAGGAACCTATTTCAAAAATAGCTTTTTACTGAAAAAAATCCTGTATTTCTCAAAATGAAACAAAGATTTCAAGTAAGGGTGTAAAACTTTTCAGTGTCTGGTTTACTAGACAGTGGGACTATTATGACTGCTCCTACTTTGGGCTGAGGCGTGTGAGGGGGCTGATGGGGTCCCCCAGAAGCACTCCAGGAACCTCGCCCAGCCGGGGACTCGCAGCAGTGTGGGGCCTGTGCTGTATCCCCTGGCCTTCTGTCCACAGTTGTCTTAAAACCCATTGCTCTGTCCTGCACTGTGACTCTTTCGCCTCATGCGGGTGTTTGGTGTCACATAACGACTGCCAGTGAATACCAACTACACCCTGAAGCCCTTGCCCCCAAGGCTTCCGGCTCAAAGAAGCATCTCTCTCACCCTATGTTCACTCTTAGTTAAATCGTGATTGTTTAAAACACAAGTCCTGCCAGGCATGGTGGCGCACGCCTGTAATCCTAGCACTTGGGAGGCTGAGACAAGGGGATCCCCGTGAGTTTGAGGCCAGCTTGGGCTGTATAACAAGACCCTGTCTGAAAAAAGCAAAACAAAGCAAACAAAAAACTGCAAGTCTTATATAGAAACAGACTTTTAAATATTCCTTCTTTTGAAATCTGTTTTAAAGATTCTGTGAGACAGCATATATTTTTAAGTAGTTTTTTTTAGCACAGTTTTAGGTTCACAGCAAAATAGATTTTTACAGGAATTTGTAAAAGGTGTATAATTCAGGCATTGACCTCATTAGCATCTTCTGGCATAATTTGGCTGAATGTGGTATTTGGGCACAGGCAGCTTGTGGTTCTTTGCCTGCCTTGGCCTCTCTTATAAGCAGCAACCCCACCCCTCCCCCCGCCAGGTTCCCGCCAGGTTCCCGTCAGGTTCCCGCCAGGTTCCTGCCTGGTTCCTGGTGATGTCAGCCACACAGTGGTAGGCGTGGGAACAGTGACTGTTGTTTTGGGTGTTTAGTGAAACTTTTTCTAAACACACTTTTAAAAACCGCCACTTTTGCTATTATTTTTAAAAATGCATTTTCTCCCTTCCTAGCCAGGTGTGAATCTCTGGAGGAATTTTTCCTCCATGTACCCCCCAGCCCCCATAGCGAATGTTACACTGAGGATAAGACTACTCCTGTGTCTGCTCCAGAAAGGCTTTGCAGTTTGTGGCCATGTCACAGAGAGGAAGGGTCCTTGCTGGTCTTCACACACAGCTCGGTTTTGGAGATGGAGGGGCCTTCTTAGCTCCTCCCTCGATGAGCATTGCTGCAGCTCACAAATATTCTGGGGCTTGGGGCCAGGTTGGCAGCAGGCAGGGTTCAAAAAGTAACTTTGCAAGCCAGGCATGGTGGTGCAACCTGTAATCCCAGTGCTCTGGGAGGCTGAGGCAGGAGGATTACAGATTCAAGCCAAGGCTGGGCAACTTAGCAAGACTTTGTTACAAATTTTAAAAATAAGAAAATACAAAAGGGCTGGAGATGTTGCTCCATATGAACACCTTAGGTTCAATCCCCAGTACCACCAAATAGAAAAGGAATGTCAAAGCTTCCAGGAGGAGTTGTGCACACCATTCACCACAGGGCAGCCTCTCTCTGTGGTCTCTGTCGTCACCTTCGTGCTTGTGACCGAGGGAGCAGGGGAGCCAGGCTCTGAGGTGAGCACAGGGCCGGCCATCACAGGACTCGGAACAGCTCACTGAGAGACCGAGGAGCCTCCCGCCTGTGGCTGCAACGTTGTGGGTGGAGTGGTTTGTAAACTTAGGAGCTCCTTGGAGCTGGCCTGTGGCTGACAGCAGGCCGGTGGGGCACGGAGGCCAGAGGAGGGGAGCTGCGCAGGAAAGGGTGTCCCCTCTGCCCCGCACGTGCATCCGGCCTGCCTGGCAGGTATGTCCCTGCTCTGGGAACAGTGACTCATCACAACTTGAGGAAAACATCTTCCCGCAGGAGTATCCAGCTCGCTCCGGCTGGATCCTGTCAGCCAGGGAGCGCACAGGGCTGCAGCCTACAGGGTACCATGCTGCTCCTCTCTGCCTGTCTGTGTGCCTGCATCGGGGTGTGAACAGATTTCCCAGGCCCCGTCTGCCCTCGCAGTCCTGTGGGGAGCCCTACAGTTCCCCTCAGTGTGGCAGCCATGGCCCTGTGGGGGCGCCTAGCTTTTGAAATACGGCTGATGTGACGGAGGAACTGAGACTTTATTCCATTTTAGTTTTCTTGTTTTTCTTTGTGGTGCTGGAGATTGAACCCAGGGCCTTTTCACTAAGCTATATACCAACGCTTTTTTTTTTTTTTTTTTTTGAGACAGGGTCTTAACTATGTTGCAAAACACCCCAGGTTAGGCTTGAAATTTTTTTTTTGGGTTTTTCTCTGGTACCGGGAACCGAACTCATGACCTTGCGCTTGCCAGGCAGGCGCTTTTGCCGCTGAGCTAAATCCCCAGCCCCTAGGCTTGAAACTGTGATCCTCCTGCCTCACCTCCCAGAGTGCTGGGGTTACAGGTGTGCACCACCACTCCCAATCCATTTTAGTTTTAAGTTAAATGGGAGTAGCTTCCAGTGCCACCGTTCCCTGGGATCCTTAAAGCATTTGCGGAGCTGCAGATCCCCAGATGCTGGGCGCCGCCACCGCGGTTACCTGGGTCACTGAGAGTAGAGTAGGGTTTTCTGCAGTGCGGTAGGAGGTGAGGCCAGGCAGAGCGCGAGGCCGACAGCCGTGCTGGGAGGTGTGGGAGGCCAGCGCTGCCTGAGAGGCTCTCATGTGAGCCGGGTGTGGCGGCTCAGCCTCTGATCCCAGCACTCTGGGAGGCTGAGGCAGGAGAACGAATGGATCCTGTCAGATGGGTACCATGGCTGACATGGTACCCTGCAGGCTGCGGCCCTGTGCGCTCCCTGGCTGACAGGATCCATTCATTCTCCTGCTCAGACTTCTCCTATTCAGCCCTCTCAGACTGTTAGCTCTTGCCCTTCCCATTTGCCCTCTCTTGCCCTGCTTCTCAAAGCCAGAGGAGAGAGTAAACCTTCCAAGAGAGGGTTGCTGTGGAGAATACAGCGGGGCGACAAGCTGGGAAGGGGGAATTCTGAAAGCTGGGTTACCATGCACCTCGGTTATCATGACTACACACAAGTCCAGCTCCAGGATGTTTTGTTCGCATTCTCGCAGGTGTTAAGCCTGCCCTGTAGACAGGCAGGTATGGTGCGTCTCTTGCTGCTACCTGCTGTCCTCACAGCCCTGGTCACTTGAGGTGGCACTTCTCTACCCAGCTCTCCCAGCACCTGTGCTTTGGCTTGGAGGATCTGACCTGGTAGGGCACTTGATGGTGCAGGGGTGTTGGAGGGCTATTGGATGTGGCCTGTAAGGCCTCTGGGGGCAGATCTGACACTGTCCAGACTGCCCAGCCACAGCTCTTCGGGCTGGCGGGAGGTGACAGGGCAGGTCCTAGGGGAGTTGGGCCAGGCCTGGAGGTGGTAGATTATCACTCACGCCAGTGACCACAGCTCAGCTCCCCAGCTGCTCCAGGGAAGGGCAGCAAGCCCAGGAAAAGAACCAAAGCCTGCCAACTATCTATTTGTAAATAAAGTTTTATTGAAACCCACGGGGCCCACCCTGTCTGCACTGCCTGGGCAGCTTGGTTGGCCTGGGCTGTTTGCTCTCTGACCTTGGGCAGGAGCAGAGCACGCTCTCAGGCTGCCTCTGGAGTGCAGCACCACCTCACCATCTCAGGCTTTCTTTACACAGAGCCCTGCTTTTCTCATCATGTTTGTTGTTGTTGTTGTCATTGTTGTTGTTTTTTGGTACCAGGAATCGAACTCAGAACCTTGTGCTTGCCAGGCAGGCACTGTGCCACTGAGCTGTATCCCCGGCTCTCTCATCATGTTTAATTCTAGGTTTTTATGTGTTTGTTTTGAGATGAATGGCCCTTTTTTCATGGTTTTCTAAACGGTTGGTGTTTGAGAAAGTAGGGTGTGTGGGTGTGTGTATTTGGTCTGAGTTTTATGATACTCATCAATTTTTGAATTTTTATATTTTGAAAAGGAAATTTTTCAAGCTTCCAAGAAAGTTGCTAGATTACTACCAGTAACTCCTGTAGTCCTCTGCTCAGATTTGTCTTTTTTTTTTCTCTTTTGAGGCAGGGTCTCACTATGCAGTTCAGGCTGGCCTCGAGCTCACTTTTTAGCCCAGGCTGGTCTCAAACTCACAGTGATTCTCCTGCCGCTGCCTCCTGAGTGCTGGGATTACAGGCATGCACCACCACACCCAGCTTAGATTTGTTCATTTTTAACACATTGCCACATTGATGTAAGCATTTTCTATTCGTGTGTTATTTGTGAATGAATTGTATGTATCTTCCCCCTTTTCCTTAATATTGCTGTATATATTTTGTCATTACTGTAAGGACATTCTGTATAACCTGTCTTGTTATTAATTTGGAGAAATTTAAATTGGCAAGGTACTGTTACCTGACATAAAGTCTAAATACCAATTTTGTCCCTTGTCCCAAGAGCATCCTTTAGGGCCGTTGTCCAGACAGAGAGCCCAGCCAGGGGAGGAATGCTGTTGTCCTGACCGTCTGGTCTCCTTGACCTGGAGCAGTTATCAGCCTTTCTTTGTCTTTACTGGCCTTGGCCTTCTTGAAGAAAACAGGCTGGCTATTTTATAGTGTGTCTCTCAACTGAGGTTTGTCTGATTTGATAAATTCTGATTAGGATCAGATTAAACATCTTTGCTAAAAGCGGAGAAGGGGCACACGTGGCTCCTGAGGGTGTCTCCCGTGACACAGTTGCAGTGCCTGACTTGAGATGTTGCCTAGCTTTCCCACTGTCACTGTGCCTCCTTGTGTAGTTAATAAGCAAGAAGCTGGAGACTCCACACTAGGGTAAGACACTGTGTCTGTGTAGTCTACATTTACCTTTTCCAGCAAAGTATTTTAATCAGGGGCTTCCATTTCCTGGGTCATAACCTTTGTAAAGATTATTTTGTCTCCTTTTTACTCTTTTGTATCTCAGCTCTTTTTGTTGTCCTGCTGAATTGTTAGCACCTTCAACCTCCAAGTAACAGTGAATAAATACCGGGACAAGGGCCTCTTTTGCTGCTGTCAGCCGCAGAAGGAATGGGTGTGGGGAGGTTTCAGAGGGAAATTAGCTTTGACTACTTAAAGGCCTCTTCCTAGGCAGGCGTGATGGCGCGCGCCTGCAGTCCAGCCTCTCTGGGGCTGAGGAGGAGGATGGCTTGAGCCCTGGAGTTGAAGACCAGCCTGGGCACAAGTGAAACGCCATTGGGGGGCATTAGGTCTTCTTTGGTGTCTGGTGGCATCTGGCAGGCCCGTGGCTGTTGTAGTGGCTACACTTCCACTTGCCTGATGCACTCTTAAGTGTTATGGCCACGCTGTCTTGTTTGCTGCTGTAACCCCGGCACACCAGCACGCTGGCACATAGTTGGGTCTTTGTCAATACTTGTTGGCAGAATGAATAAACAAATAGGAGAGCTCTGACTGCAGAAATAAGCTGGGAAGTGATTGGAGGTTAATGTGCTTAGCTTTTAAAAGATCTGGCTTAGGTTAACTGGGCGCCCTTGGCAAGAGGCCTGACCTTTGAGGTATTGCCGAGGGAGTTAGGAGTGAGAAATAGGTTAGTACTCACCTCAGCGCACTGAGGTGTACTGAGGGCTTAGGGCGTGTGCCTGGTAACCCCACCCGGCACCCACTGCGTGTCCGTCACCACCATCGTTGCTGTCACTGTGGCATCCGTGGGGCTGAGGGCCTGCGTCCATTCCAGGAGGCCTTTATGTGGGTCTCAAGGCCTGTTCCAGGGGCCGGGACATGTCACAGTGCTCAGGAGCGGATCCCAGTGAGGGGTCCCCCCCAAGCCCTGCCCAGCCCAGGCTGCTGGTCAGCTGACAGGGGCTGGAAGTCAGGTCGCTTTCCTGCTCTCCACCAGCTCTGAAGCTTGTATGATCAGGGCAGAATCACTGGGTTTTGTTTCCTCCTGCTTTCCTGAGCTGTTTGCCCAGAGAATGGGAGTTCAAAGTACAGGGGACTTGAAAGGCAAACTCAGGTTTCCCCTGAACACTGGAGTAACCTGGGAGGCAGAAGGCAGGTCCTGAGCTCCAGCCAGCAGACGGCAGCCAGCACCTTCCTGGAGGGACGGGGGAGAAGGCGAGGCTGTGAGTGAGCCAGGGAAGCAGAGAATTAAGTAATTCATACACATTTTAAGACCATTCAGTAACACAGAGTGTGTAAACATCGTATTGTCTCCCCACTGTGAGAAGCTGAAAGAGTAAATAAGATCTAAAATGTACAATAGTTATTGTGAAATGGGAAGAAACTGTTCAAAAGGAATGAAAAACTGGTGGGGGAATGGAGAAAAGGAAGGGAAAAGCAAAAAGAGAAAAAATTCATATATATAAAAGATAGTTGGAATAGTTATACTACTACTTTCTCTTGGTTCACTGGAGAGAAGGGTTTGTGCTAATATTGTTTGGATAGTTAAATGCCGATGTCTTGTACTCTGAGTAACTAATTAAAAGATAACAATGCGCAATGTATTAACCATTGTTACCCTCCTCATCTCGTTTTGAAATTTTGGCGATTTTTTTCTCTTTAAAAAAAACCACAGAGATACAAAGGATAATTGAACAAGCATTGTGTACCCACCCAGCATGGATGTTGCGGTGCTTGTTTGCATTTTGTCATCATTTTTTAAGCCCTGACACCCCTTTCTGCCCTGGATATTGAACCTAAGACCTTCACTCTGAGCTGCGTCCCCAGCCCTTTTCTTACTTTGGGGCAGGATCTCACTAACTTCCCGTCCTCCTGCCCAACCCACCCAACTCCCGGTAGCTGGGATTACAAGTGTATGCTACCACGCCCGGCTTCAAACCCGTCGTTGAAGCAAAGAAACAGGTCAGCTGGGGTCCCTGGCTTCCTTTCTCTTGTCCACTTCCTCTCTGGTGGCGGGGGGTGGTTGGCCTCTGGTCGCATCTCATACTTTACACACAGGGATGTCTAGGAATGATGCGCTGTTTAGTTTTGTGTGGGTTTTTAATTTACATAAGTAATGTCACACAATCTTCGTCATTGTACTGTTTACATTTCCTTCTTGTCTAGAGAGATTGCGCTGTGGTGCGCTGTCTGGCCGAGTAGCTGTGTCCTCACACCAGATTGCACGCTCCAGCACTGCTCTCCTTCACAAGCTCTGAGGGTGGCTTTCTGTTCCTGGAGGCCACCCCCTCTGAGGTCAGATCCCATGCCACCCAGTCAGGCCTGTCGGGCCCGTTAGGTCGGGCTTGGGTCCCTTTACCCTGTCCCAGGACCTCGCCTAGCACACACCTCCTGAGCTCAGCCTGCTGAGCGCCTCTGGGCCGGGCTGAACAGAGTAGTTCTGGGAGTAGAACTTGAGCTGGAATCTCGACCACCAGTAGGAGCTGGTGACAAGGGGAGCCAGGGACCCCAGTCATGCAGGATGATCAGAGGGGACAGCGAGGGGCCTCAGCAGCTCACAGGAGGGGTTGGGAGAGGGGATGGGTGAGTCCACCTGGGCCATACTGTGGAGGTCTTACAGGCACAGAGACCAGGGAGGCCGCGGCAGTGGAGGAGACTCCTGACTGCACCCGGTTGCCAGACCTGAAAGGTACCTGGGACATCTGGTGGGGATGGGTTAGTGACGTGCTGGCTGAGTGAAGTCAGTGGCTCTGAAGCCATGAGGAGAACCTGCATCTGCAGGACCAGTGGCTTTCAGCGCAGGGTAAGGGGCGCAGAGTCCTGAGCCCCTCGGCTTCCATGCGTGCCCCTGGGGGCTGGACCCTCCATGCTGAGGTAGGAAGGCACAAACAATTCCAGGTGCCTGGGAGACATAAGCGGGTTTGATTCATCTTAGACTTGGGAACAGAACAGAACCGGGAATTGTTTTCATTGTCTGCGGTAAAAGGAGAAGCTTGAGTATTGAAACCAGACCATGTTGGGAAACCGCCAGGCGGTGGGGGCGTGTGATATCCCACGAATTTAGGATGTAGACAACTGGACATCCCTCCAGAGCTCAGGGAGCATTTTAGCCGCAGCACTTGGAATTTGGGGGCCATATAAAAATGGAAATGGAGTCTCTGCCTGCTGGGAGCTTCACAGGGTGCCACAACTAGGGTTTTATTGGGCGCATCACAGTGTTCGGCCCACAGGGAACGTGGTCCCCATCAGTGTGCCTGCAGGAAAAGCCAACACAGCAGGAAAAAGCCTGTGTGCTCCTGCACCTGGAAGGTTACCTGCCTCCTGCTTCATAAAATACTCGTAAGAGCTTCCTGCAGGTCCCGGCTGGCTTCAGGCTCTGCACATAGCGGGACTTGGAGCCTCTTGCAGCAGGATCACTGAGCCAGTGTCTCTTTCAGAAACGGAGAGGCCGAGAAGCAGGCAGCCAAGGGTGCTGTGTGGCTCCCTGCTCCTCGGTCAGTGGCGCTACCTGCGTGTGGAGCCTGCCAAGGGCTTTCCCACCCAGTCACGGCTGAGGGTGGCCTGTGTGCCTCCGGCGTTGCTGGGGAGGGCAGAGCCAGCCCTGCCCTGGCTGAATGACGACAAGGTTTGTGTCATCGGTAACAAACAAAATCAAACAATGAGTCTCCGCTACGAAAGCGTCGCTGTGCCAGGGCTGACCTTGGCCTTGCAGAAATGGCAAGTGGCCACCTTCTTCTAAGAGACAGATGGACTGGAACCTGGGTCTGTCGGACATGTGGGTGTGCAGAGGCTGTGGGGTTCTGTGGGCTGCAGCTGCTGACCCTGGCATTGTCAGCGTCATCGATCTGGGGCACTTAGCTGGATACAGTGGTGCATGCCTGTAATCCCAGCACTCCTGGAGGCTGAGGCAGGAGGATCGAGAGTTCCAGCCCAGCCTGAGCAGTTTAGTGACTTAGCAAACCCTGTCTGAAAATAAAGAATAAACAGGGCTGTAAATGTGCTCAGTCAAAAAAGGCCTTGGGTTCAATCCCCAGTGCTGCCAAAAATCAAACAAACAAAAGAAGGAAGGGTGGGCCCTTGTCAGGGTCTCTGAGGGTGAGGGACAAGACAAAAGAGGACAGGGAGGATAGAGTTGGGCCTGGGGCACCTGCAGGTGTGGGACCTGAGCATGGGCGCTGCCCTGTAGACTGCACCCTCCCAGAGGCGCAGGCACCCTCCATGTGGCCATTGTTCACCTGGAGGCCAGCCCTGGCGCGGCAGCCCTCTTGCTCCTTGAAGTGCTGTAGGGAAAGTGGTCAGGCAGCTGTCCCTTCCTCTCTCTGGTGCTTTGGGCTTCCCTGAGCGGTTGCCTTGTACTTACCAAGACTGAGGGAGGGGATCAGCCCAGCACATTGGAGGCTTCTGAGACTGATTGCTTTGTTTTGTTCAAGTGCCATTGAGATCCGAGAGATGAGTATCTGGGTGTCGCCGGGCAATTTCAGCAAGGTTGCCCCTGGTCAGAGGCTACTGTACCGCAAGAGGGTGGTGGGGGTGGCAGAGGGACGGACAGGGTGACCGGGCAGATGGGGAGCCTTTCCTGGGATTGGTGACAGTGGGCAGCCAGAGCCTCGGGATGGCCTCTGTTTCCTGTCCATGGCATCTGGCCACCCATCGTATCGCCCACATGAGAAACCATCTATCCCAGATGGTCTTTTGTCATTGTTAAAAATATCCATAAAGTGTACCATTCCCAGGCACACAGTTCAGGGGCGCTGTGGGCAGCCACTGCCACTGTCTGCTCTGAGCTCTTTGCCTCCCAGACTGGGGCTCGCACGGGGACTACTCCGCTCCACGGCAGCTGGGGCTCCCAGGTGCGCTGTACCTTTCACCAAATCCTTTCCTTCACCTTGCAGCCAGCCGCAGCCAACCAACATGTCCATTTAAGTTTTGGTTTGGTTTGCTTTGTGTTGTGTGGTTTTTTTGTTTGTTTGTTTTTTGTTTTTTTTTTTGCAGTCCTGGAAATTAAACACAGGGCCTTTCTAGGGTCTTCGTAAGTCACTAAGGTGTCCAGGCTGGGCTAGAATTTGGGATTGTTCTGCCTCAGCCTCCCAGAGGGTTGGTATCACAGGTGTGTACCACCGTGCCCCAACTCTTCTGTTTCTTTTTTTAAAAAAGTCTCACAGCAAGACTTTCCCCAGACTGCTTATTTGCATTATTTACAAGTGCTAGCGGTCTGAATCCTGGTAGGAAAGGACTTTAAAATCCTTTTAAAAGCACACCTCTTAAGTGAATGTGGAGGTGAAAGTGCCCAGCCCCGGGCCACATCTGTGATTCCCGCTCCCAGAAGGACCCTCTCCACCTCGGCCCAGCACACTGGCGTCCCAGCGTCCACCTCCGTGGATTTCTGTTCCTTTCTCAGAATCATCTTCCTAATGGAAAGTGTCAGAAATCAACACACACCCCATCCAAGACCCTTCACAGCAGCCGCGCCTCTTAGGGTGCCTCTTAGAGCAAGGGGTCTTCCTCACCCAGGGGGTGTTAGTGACCCGGACCCCAGAGGTCACTGCCCATCCCTTTCCTCTGCTGGGTTTGGGGCCCTGGTCTCTTTTTGTCCCCTTCTGGATCGAGGCTGTACACGGACTTCCGGTCTGCCCCCACCATGCTTAAATGCTGTGACAAAAGTCCCTCAGCTGCTAACTGAATTTTACTGCCCTTTCTGCTTAAACATGAAAGCTGACACCCCTGGGTTCCTGCTTCTCCACATGGGAGACCCTGCGCACAGATAAGAGGTCGACAGAGCAGATCCTGGGCCTGCGAGGCGGGGCACCTGGCCAACCTCGGGGAAAGCAGGACCCGTCCCGTTTCGTGTGAGGCCCCTGGTGCGGTGGACGCAGGCGCTCAGGGCGGAGTCTGGGATGGGCTGTGCTGTGCAGCGGGCACTGGTAAACCCTGCGGCTGGCTCAGTTTTTATTTCAGAGAAAACGGTGCTGATGAATAGGCCATTGGGGATAAATTGGCGGGACTGAGGATGCAATTTACGTAACAATTAAACCAGTTTAGTGTATCCTGTAACATGCTGAAACCTGGCTTCTCCCTGAGCAATTACTCAGGGTTATTAATGTGTTTTATGACCCAGTTTCCCCAAACGGGCAATTTCTCCTCAGTGCCATTAAAGTCTGTTCAGAGACAGGTATCTGAGGCAGCGGGAGATGGCTGGAGAGCCAGCTGCAGCCTGCGGAGTGTGCTTCTTGCTGTCTCGATGTCCCCTGTTGAAGAGTAACGTGCTGTTCTTTCTTACAGCGTTGGGGATTGAACCCAGGGCCTTCACACCGAGCTGTACCCCTGGCCCTTCTTTATTTTTAATTTTGAGTGAGACAGGATCGTAATAAGTTTCTGTTGCCCAAGCTGGGCTCCAATTTGGGATCCTCCTGCCTCAGCCTCCAGAGTGGTAGGATTAGAAGAGTGGGCTACTTCACCTGGGCCTGTTCTGATTTATGTGCATGGTACTAGGACTTGCCGCTGAATCTGTTTCTCACATGTTTCTGAGTCCTCTTCCCAGCCAGATCTGTGGGCTTTCCGGCAGTGAACGGAATGTGCCCTTGAAGGGCCAGGCTTAAACCAAGTCAGAGGCTTTTTTCCAGTTCTGTTTGTGCTGATAGTAGGCTGCTCTGTTTTATTTGGGGTTTTATCTGGGCTGGTGTGGAGGTCTCTAAGGCAGGTCCCGGTGGCTTTGTAAACAGCTCCGGCCTTCAGCTGCTCTGCTCCACCCTGATGAGGGACTGGAAGCCTTTTATGCAGTTTTTCCCTGGCTGTGTTTGGAGGAATCAGCTGCAGGCAGGTTGGGCAGGTCTGGGAAAGAGCACTCCGCTGGCAGACAGGGTAAAGCTCCTACCAGACCCTGAAGACCAGGAGACGCAGCCTGGCGTGGTGACACGCGTGGAATCCTGGCACTCTGGGAGGTGGAAGTAGGAGGATCCCAAGGTCAAGTCCAGCTTGGGTAACTTAGCAACTTACCAAGACCCTGTCAAAAAAAAAAAAAAAAATCTCAAAAAGGAGGAGGGGTTGGAGGATGTAGCTCAGTTCTTGTGCAGGTACTGGATTCAATTCCAGTACTGCCCCCAAAGCGGGGGGTGATTACTGTAACTTGACCTTGCTTTTATCAAAACTCAGTTTGTATGTTCACTGTGAATTTTACGAGTAGAATAGCTCAGAGATAGCCACGGTTGATACTCTGGTGTAATGAAACATAGCAGTTTGTCCTCAAGGTATAAATTACTTGACCTGGGAAGGAGTTCCCCCAACAACTCAGTGGGTGCTGGTGCCGTCCTTGGGTCCCCAGCCCACTGGTGATGGTGTTCTTGCTGCTGCTTCTCTTGGGAGCGACTGGCAGGGGGCAGGAAGGGGCAGTGGAAAGGCTGGGAGAGGGTGATCACCGCTGGGAGCCCGGTGGGGCTGTGGCCGTGCACCCTGAGCTGCCCCGCCTCCTCGTCCCTCCTGCTCAATCACCTGGAGAGCCCCAACCTGCCTGTCACAGGCAGAGCCTAGAGCCCCTCCCCAGTTTTGCCAGGTCTCCCCTGTGGATCAGCCTCTGCAGCTCATGGTCAACCTTGTCTTCTCTGAGGAGTTGTCTTTGTTTCTGTCCTCAGTCTGTTCAGGGCCTGATACTTCTGTGCGTCCTCTTCATTGGTCACCAGAAGGCTCACAGTGGACAGGCCACCTTCGAGCAGGTCCCTCTGGCTGTCGCCATCCTATGCCATGACCTAGTGTGGGCAGACTCTCCCTGTGCACGTGGGCCTGCTCTGCAGTCCCGAGGACACAGGCGTGAGTGAGCTTCAGGCAGGCTCCTGCAGGGTGCGAGAGCCGAGGTCAGAATTGTAAACTTGTGTTGCCACACCACAATACATTGTAACTTACCGATTGAAAGAAGTCAGGTTGCCAGCCAGGCCGTTGGTTTGAACTTGTGCACTGTGAAACCCCACAATGCACTTTTTTTTTTCTTTTAACTGTACTGCCAAAAAAAAAATGGCTAAGAAAACTCCATTTCTCTGTTTCCATATATGAGGAGTCAGAGGGTTGGAGCTTAGGTGGAGTCTGTCCTTGGCTGTCCTGATGACTTTTTGGCAGTCAGCTTCTCTCCCCCAAGCCTCAGTTTCCTCATCTGAGAACCTCGCAGATGGCCGCTTCCTTTCTGAGCTCAGGGGAGCCACAGAAAGTGCCCAGAGCGAGTTCCCTTCCTGGGATCCATAGGCTTCCATGTCTGCTGGTTTGAAAAAGACTCACGTGGCATCAGATATCACGGCATGAGTCCATGTTTCCATAGGCACTGGAATTAGGAGTAAGAGTACTGTGAGCCAGGCCTGGTCATGTACGCCTGTCGTCCAAGCTGTCTGGGAGGCTGAGGCAGGAGGATCACAAGTTGGAGTCCATCCTGAGAATCTTAGTTATCCTGAGATCTTACCTGAAAAATAAAACTTTAAAAAGGGATGGGGACGTAGTTCCATTAGGAGCGGCGGCGTTCGATCTAGACTGCCCCTCTCTAGCAGGCTCTCTGCCTGGACCCCAGCGCCTTCCACCTGGTGGTGGCAGAGGTAAAGGGGCTGTTTTGGGTCCCATTTTCTTATCTGCCATCAAGGAGCAAACGTTCCAAGGAGCAACAAGCTGATGTGCCTGTGTCCCCTGCTTCCTTGGGGAAGATGCCAGTCGCTCATGAGGTTGGGCGGCTGGCCTCTGGCTCCTGAATTCCTTACTGTGGTCTGGAAAATGGCTGTGGCTGTGTGCATTTGAATGGGATCTGTTATCTTCAGGGTGGGGCACTTGATCTGTTCGTGCTTCAGATCCATTTATGATGAAACATTGCGCAAATACCCAGGATTATTCACACAGCAGGGTCTATGCAGATGAAATGCCTAGGAGTGGAGGGGTGGTGGTGAATGTTTCTGTCTATTCTGATAGTTTCCAGCAGGAAAACATTTTATTTTATTTTATTTTTTATTATTTATTTGTTTGAGATATAGTCCAGGCTGGCCTTGAACTCGCTGCCATCCTCCTGCCTCAGCCTCCCAAGTGCTGGGATTCCAGGCATGTGCCACCATGCCCAGTGTAAAACATTTAATTTTGTACTCCTACCTGTGTGACTTCTGCTGAACTTCATACGCTTTTGTTCAGAAAATGTGGGCAGAGCCAGGTGTGGTGGAACATGCCTATAATTGTACACTTTTGGAAGGCTGAGGCGCACAGTCTGAGCACAGCCTGGGCAGCTTATCGAGATCCTGTCTCAAGAAAGGGGCTGGGGATGTAGATCAATGCAAAGCCTTGGGCTCAATCCCCAGTTCCCCCAAAATATCTGTATGCAGTATAGGAAGAAACTGCTGGCCAGAGTTCCTGAGGAGCACAGCCACTCCATGTTTCTTTGATGTAAACTTCATACCCAGAGCTCATAGCAAGTAGCTCTGGTTCAGGTGATTGTTTTTTTTTTTTTTTTTTCCAGTACCGGGAATCAAACTCATGACCTTGCACTTACCAGGCAGGCACTGTGCCGCTGAGCTAAATCCCTAACCCCTGGTTGAGGTGATTTATCCAGGTGACTTGCTAGCCTAAAACATAGTCCTCTTCTTGCCCTTCTAATTTACCAGTTGTATCATGAATTAATTGGTTGACAAAGTTTGTACCTATTGGCCGCCCACTGTATAATTCTAGAGAGCAAACAGCGTTTCCTTCATGTAATTATTGCAGCAGGGTGGAGTGCCATCCCCCTGGCTTGGGGTAGCAGAGGAGGAATTAGGGCCACTCCTTCCTCTCCTCCTGGGATAGCCATGAGACGCCAGCTCCCCAAAGAGGGGACCCCATGGCCTCTGTCCTTCCTCCTGGCTCCTGCTCACCTGTGAGGCTGTTCTCCCTGTTTTTGAGCAGGGAGAAGTAGCTGTGTGGCCCCGGACCTTGTCCCTGTCGTGAGACATTGCAGGGGTGTTATGCCGTGTCCCCAGATGTCCCCCCAATCCTCATGCGGTCATAGGTGGGGCTTTTCCAGAGGTGGCTGGATCTAGAGTGCGTGATTGATTCATGGTGCAGAGCTGGGATTAAGGGAGCTGGGGTCGTGAGTACTAAAGCAGTCCACTGATTGTTCTGCCCCCGCCCTAATCCTGGTAGCCTGACTACACTATACGGGGCAGAAAGCAACTTGTGTCCTCTCCTCTCGTGCTTGCTTTGCTGTCCTCTGCCAAGCGGCCCTGCCTTGGAGCCAGCAGATATGGGTGGAAAGCTACACAAACTGTGGGCTAAATAAACCCTTCCCTCTTTCCCTTGGAGTGTTGGGTGTTTTGCCTCAGCAGCGAGAGAAAGGTAACTAAGGGGTGTGAGGACCATCTGTGCCTGCCGACATGGTGGCTTGGAGAGCAAAGGCCGAGGGCTAGAGGCAGAACTCAGCCGCTCCTGCCGTCCCCTGTACAGAACGGCTGTTTCCTTAGTTTTGTTTTGCAAGGCGAGTCTTAGGAATAGTGACTATTTGCTGAGCAGGTGATACTCTGCAGTGCAAAACCTAAAGGTGTCTGGGAAGAACCCTCTCCCGCTGTCCCTCCCAGGCAGCCAGCTTCTGGCCCAGGAATGTGTAAAACCCAGTTCTTTTTCAACCTGTGGTGCCATGACTGGCCCCGGTCCCCGGGTGTGCAGGAGTGAGTGTGCTGGGGTGTCCCTGGGGAATTGTGTTGGGACCATCACCCGTGTCTCTGTGTCCCGGTGCAGGACAAAAGCCACAGCAGGCACAGATTCTACAGAGGTGTAGAGGGCGTCCTCTCTGCTCGGACAAGGCAGGATTAGCGACCAAAAGTATGGTGAACGTTTAGTCATTACAGTAAAAGGCAGGTCACAATTAACCCTTCTCACTCTACTCCCACGTCCTTCCGACACACATACCCATTGTCCTTGCCGCTTCCGGAAGCAGTTCTGGAAGTCTGCTTTCAGGTCTTTTTGAGGTGTGATCAAAAATACAGTGAAGGGCACTGCCGAGTGCCATCCAACAGAAAGGCAGTCTCAGAAAAACACGATGCTGTGTCCTCATCCACCTTATTTACCAAATCTGGCACTCTGTGAACCCTGGCTCTTCCTCAAAGTCAAAATGACTATGAAAGTGAAATGTTTTGAATTGATTCAGGACATTAAGGCAGTGGCAACAATGCAGCTAAAGCCATTCGGGAGAGAAGACTTGTGGGGCACAGGGGTGCGTGCCTGTACTCTCACCACTTGGAGGCTGAGGCAGGAGGATCACCACTACTTCAAGGCCAGCCTGGGCTACATAGTGAGTTCAAGAGGACTCGCAGAACTGCTTTAGAAAGTAGCAAAGACAATGGGATAAATGTGTCCAAAGCTAGAGGGAGGATTTTGAGGCTTCATGGCAATGTGTCTTACTCTAATACATTCTTTAAAAACGTAAGCACTCACTCTCCATTTCAATTAGGCCTCGCATGTGCAGAGTGAGTGTGGCATGTGCAGTCCTTCCTTCCCAGAAGGGACCAAGCTGATGGCTTTGGTTGCTGGCCAGGTACCTCTAATAATGTCAGTGGGATCGGGCATGAGTGTCCTGGGCTCCGGGGACAGCAAGTGGGACCACTGCACACCCCTCCCAAAGGATGGGCCAGGCTGGGGCCTCCTCCAGGTGCCACAGAGGTGAGAAGCCTGGTGCCGTCCGCAGTCTGCTTCGGACCTGAGCAGGGCGAGCCTTGAGGGAGGGAAGATGGATGTGTTTTGAAATCCCCTGCTGTTGTGAAATTTGAAACGTTGCAAGGTCTCAGCTGTCCCCTTTGTCCCTCGTTGTGACCAGTCTGCTGGAGCTGGATCTTGCCAAAACACATTATTAAGTCAAACTGGTGACAGTGACTGTACCACAGAGTGCCGTAGGTCAGTTGGGCGTGGCGGCACACACCTGTAATGCCAGCACTCTGGGAGGCCGAGGCAGGAGGATGATAAATTTGAGCCCCTACTGGGCCACTTAGCGATTTAGCATGACCTTGTCTCAAAATTAAAAATAAGAAAAGGGTTGGAAATGTAGCTGTGTGAAGGCCCTGCATTCAGTCTCCGGTACCATAGGCAAAAAAAGGTGTCTGTATTTGTGATTGGCTCTTTGAATTGCAGGAGGTGTAGGAGACAGTACAAGCAAACAGTCCTTCCAGCATTGGCCACAGGTAGGAGGGACCAGACTCCACCATCAGCCCCCGCACCTGGCATTGTAGCTTAAGGGCCAGAAACACAGGATGGGGTGCGTCTCTGCAGAGCGCTTAGAAAGGGCTCCGCAGAGCAGGAAGCCGTATGGGGCTGACGGTGTGCAGCGCTCTGGCTGAGCCCGGGAGCATTGCAGCGCAGGGCTGTGCTGGGAAGGCCCCAGACACCAGGGCTCCATCCCATCTGTCTCTTCCAAGGGGACAAGAGGAGGAGGGATGGGCATCTCCATGAAAGCCCACTGTGTGTCCACTGGGAGAAGAAGGGGCACTGTGTAAACAGGGCTGTGGCCAGGGGCCTGCTTCTTGGGCACCCCAGCAAGTACTCACCGGCCTTGGAGAGGAGCCAGGGCCCTCATCATGTAGACCAGGCACTGGCTTCCCACGGAGCAAACCAGATGTGACAAATTCGCATTTTATAAACTATTTGAAGCTGGTTTCTTTCTTTCTTTCTTTCTTTCTTTCTTTCTTTCTTCCTTCCTTCCTTCCTTCCTTCCTTCCTTCCTTCCTTTCTTTCCTTTCTTTCCTTTCTTTCCTTTCTTTCCTTTCTTTCCTTTCTTTCCTTTCTTTCCTTTCTTTCCTTTCTTTCCTTTCTTTCCTTTCTTTCTTTCTTTCTGCCTGTTTTGAGACGGGGTCTGGCTGTGCAGTTCAGGCTGGCCTTGCACTTACTTTGTAGCCCAGGCTGGTCTCGAACTCACAATGATCCACTATGCCTGGCCTAAAGCTGATTTCCTGAATTTCCTTTTTTTATAGAATTGAAACCAGACATCGGTCTGTGCCTGGTGTTGTGGTACAGCACCTGTCTGACGGGGATGACTGGCGGCTCCCTGCATCCACACCTGTCCCCAGCCCCCTCTGGAAGGAGCTGCGCGCACCGTGCATTCTGACCACGTCCCTACTGGCGTGGGTATAGTTGTGCTCGTGCTTGTCCCTGTTCCATGTAGAAGTGAGTTCATACAGAAGTGTCAGCTCCACCTATGGACGGTGCTCAGTGTCATGGAGCTGGGGGCTGTCGTGTCTGATGATCCACTCTCCCAGAGGGCAGCAGAGGAGGCAGCGAGCCTCCTCACAGGCGCCCATGGGCGCTCCGGCTCCGCGTGTTCTCTCCTTCCATGCGATACGTGAGTCCTGAGACAAAGGGCATGGCGGCTCCTGCGCTCGCCGAGTCCAGCCTGCCGTGGGGCTGTCATCACAGTGCTGTTTCCCAGCACAGTGGATTTTCTTCATACGCAGGGCAGGGTTGGGAACCCAGGCCCTCACGCATGCTAGGCAGGTGCTCCGCCGCTTGTCTCCATAGCTCTGCTGCTGTGTCTCCAGAACTGCAGGGTCTTACTGCGTTGCACTCAAACTTGTGATGCTCCTGCCTCAGCCTCCTAAGTGTGAGATTATAGGTGTGCATCACCACGGTCAGCTTCAGGCACACATTTTATTGTGAAATAATCAGATTCACAGGAAGTTGCGAATGTGCTTCAGAGAGCTCCCTGTCTGTGTCAGTCACTTTTCTCCTGGACCCAGAACGGTGAGCTTGAGCTGTGTGCAGTGCTCTGTTGACTGCCTAAGTGTGGGCCTGGGTGTGGCCACCTTAGGCAGGGCACAGAGCCCCCCACTGCGAAGGGAGCCACGACTACCCCAGCCCTGTCCTAACGCTGGTCGCCCACAGCCTGCTCCCTGTGGCAGTGAGGATGTCATTTGGAGCTGGTGCTGTGGGCGGAGTCATACTACCTCTGCAGCATAGCCCGACCCGCTGCCAGGGCTGGAGCTGCAGCTGGAGAGCAGTGCTTCCTTTCCACGCCCCGCAGCCCCAGTAGCATGCCACTGGGCGGGCAGCATCTCACCTGTTGGACTTCACAGCTGCAGTTCTAACGGGTCTCACGTGAAGCCGCTATGAACAGCCACACAGCCACATGCAGGCCCTGAGCACACCCGGCCTCCCTTCCCCAGGGTAAACGCACCAGCGTGCCTCTCCCCAGCCAGCGCCTCAGTGTACATTTCATCTTTGAAGGAATTGCAGAGTGGCCATGGGACTTAACCCACCCACCAGTGAGCCAGAGACACAATCCCACTCCTCGCTGACATTTGGTATTGTGGCTCTTGTCTTACCCGGGGGTGTTCAGGCCCATTCTGTCACCCACTGAGGGGCTTGCGGGTGGGACACAGTCTCACAGTGCTCCCAAGGGCGGTGTGCAGAGGAGGCGAGGAGGGAGAGCTGAGAGGGCCCTCGCCCTGCGTCTTCAAGGTGGGTAACAGTTGCTTCCTTGCAGAGGACAGGCCCTCGCTCCCAGCGACGTGGGCTGGCCCTGCGGGGACACAGTGGCTTGTCCAGCAGCCTCTCCTGGGCCTGTCCTCTGCTCCCAACAGTGGTTTCTGCACCATGCTTGACAAACAAGGCCTGGGGTTTGAAGTTGTCAGAACCCAGAACACAAGCAGAGGAGTCTTATTCCCGCTGTTTCCGTCTTTTCTCTCTCTGTGGTTTGACTGCAGCTGTGTCCCGAAGTCTTCTCTTTCCACTTTCTGATTTATACGGAGCAACGACCTTGCGCCATCTCTCTGATCTTCAACACGTGTAGTTACCTCTTTCAAGGGGACATTTGGTTGGACAGTAGACATAGTGTGTGTGTGTGTGTGTGTGTGTGTGTGTAACCTGGTATCTGTGTGTATGTAGCAGATACTAGTGATTAGTGGATATTAATATTAGCAGGTATTAGCATTTTTTTTTTCTTCTATTTGAGACAAGGTCTCGCTATGCAGTTCAGGCTGGTCTTGAGCTCACTTTGTAGCCCAGGCTGGTCTCGAACTTGCAACGATCCTCCTGCCTCAGCCTCCCGTGTACTGGTATTACAGGCGTGCACCACCATGCCCAGCTTAATGATTATTTCTGACAGTCCCTCCAGAATTTTTAAACTTATCCTAGTACTGATTTCGTGTTAATGAAATTTAGGCGACAGACGACTTTGCACATCATTCTGCAGCGCAGTGCTTCTACCTTGGTGCTGAGGGCTGAGTGCTAGTGGTGCCTGAGGCCCCACCTTTCTCCCTCACCACAGCGGTGCCCCCCGGGCAGGCTGCCGAGTAGTGTCATCGCTCTGTTCCTGGGACTCCAGGTGCCACCACTGGGCGCCTGGGAAGGCACTGAGTCTCATCCTTGCCTGCGGCATGCGGTCCAGTTCTCCGGTGGATTGAATCCACTACACACAGTGCTAACCCGGAATCAGGATAGTTGCTCATTGGAGGTTCCAGAGGGCGAAAGTTTTTGTTTTTGTTTCTCTTTTAAGGGGGCGGGTACTGGGAATCGAACTCAGGACCTTGCACTTGCCAGGCAGGGGCTGCACTGCTGAGCTAAATCCCTGATCCCTTGTTTTTGTTTTTGTTTTTGTTTTCCAAACTGTAAAGCTTGGGGGCTCTGTTTACCTGGTCATCCCCCACCGCCCTCCGGTTTATTTTAAATCTGGTAAATCTCCATGAAAGGACAAGACTGTCCCTGCAAGGGGCAGCCTCTCCCCTCTACCTCGCCATGTTTCCACTGCTGTTAGGGTGCCCTGAGTCCTGGTCCAGGTCCCCACAAGGGTCTTCCTTCCTCCCAACCTCGTGCTGAGTTGGGGAGGGTCCCTTCCCGCAAGAGGCAGGCCGGGCTTTCTCCCAGGGCGGGTGGGCAGCCAGGTATGCCTGTTGGCACCTGGCCATGGATCTGTTACAGGTCTCAGAGGTCCTGCGCATGCCCCAGAACCAGCTCCAAGTGCAGAATCTGCCCAGTCCCAGCCGCCTGGGTCCCCTGGCCTCTGAGTGAGCCCTCCGAAGTTAGCACAGGCCCCCTGGGTAAAGCTGTTGGAGTGTCCCTCGCACCATGTAGCTGGACTCAGCAGCACGTGCTCACCGGAATTCATCCCAAGAGGGCGGCAGAATGGCGTCCAGGGGCACCTGCTTCTGTGATCCTGAGTCTGTCCCCGCTCTGCAGTAGGACTGTCCTGTTCTTCAGCAGGGGCTGACTTCGTTTTGTTGGTGTCTTGGTCTTGCGCATCTGGCTGCCCGGCCAGGAACGGTCCTCAGGTGTGTCAGTGTCACCTTCGGGTGGCCCTGGCTCTCCACCCCCTGGGCGCCTCTCAGTGACCCTCAGTGAGCACCCTCCAGATGTGACTGGTGTCTGTGGCCGTGCTGTGCTGCTCCTCAGCCCTGTGACGGGTGCCCACAGCCAGTAGGCACCTTGGCTCATCTGAGGGGTGTTCTGGCAGGACGTATTAAATATTTATTTAATAGAAGATACATTGGGTTAAAAACCATCTAAGATTGTCATAATTCTTTGTTTCGGGATTTTATATGTAAAAGCGTCACGCATAGCCGTTTCCTGGAGTCCTGTTTTTCCATAATACCCCACAATGGCAGAGCCTCTGGCACCTAAATATTCCCATGCCCCACTTGAGGCCACTGGGGAAGAGGCTCCCCGGCAAAGCCGCCCAGCTACACGTGGGGCCCTGCAGGTGCTCTGACTGCAGGCTGTGTGCTGGCCGTCTCACAGGTCCGTCCCCTCTTGTCTGGCCTGTGGCCGCAGGAGTTGGGCCCTACGCAGCCCTGGGCCAGGTTGATGCTTCCCTGAGGTCAGAAGCCATGCAGCAGCCGGGATAGCTGGGCACAGTGACACATCCCTGTAGTCCCAGCAGTCTTGGAGACTGAGGCAGGAAGTTCCAAGTTTGAGCCGAGCCTGAGTAACTGGGTGGTTTAAAGAGACCCTGTCTCAAAATTTAAAAACTAAAAAAGACGTGGGGATGTAGTTCATTACAAAGACCCAGGGTTCAATCCTGGTATTAAAAAGAAAACTTTCTCCAACCAGGACCTTACGCCAATGAAAACATTACAAGGACAGGTGTGAGTGGTGGACCCCAGGTGCACACTGGGTGGGCCTGGGTGTCCTGTGCGCTAGCTCCTCCTCCCACTCCTTTTGGCGGGACCTATCCCAGGAGGGATTTGGAAGAATAGTTAGGAGTGCATTTCTTTTTTGTTGTTGTTGTTTTATTTTTTATGAGGAGCTGATTTTAAAATAGCTGTTAATGACCAAGATCACGAAGATGCTTACTGTTAACCCCCACTGGGAAACTCCGGTACGGGAGGCTGCCCTGGTCACACCACCCACAGGTGCCCACGTCTTTGTCTTAGAAAACATTGTGTTGTTTTTCTGAATGCTCACTCCACCCGCGCATATCACCTAGAGTCTTGGGTTTTGACCTAGAAACCTCCCTGGAGATGATCTCCAAGCCTCCCATCTGATGGTGAGGAGACCAGAGGCTGGGATGGGGTCCTGTCCACTCTCCTGTAGTGGTCCCCACGGCTACAGCACTCCCCACATCACCCTAGGAAGACTCAGGCCTGGAGATTGGATGGCCCAGGGTGGGGCCCCTGGGGCCCGCAGCCCTGTTCGTCTTCGTGCCCAGACCCTGTTCTTAGAACCAGTCCACCTGTCACCTTGGACGTGGGCCAGAAGCCACATCCTCTTTCCAGCTGGCCGGGATGGGGCTGTTGTGTCGGGGCCTTGTGTGAACACAGGCCTTCCCTGCACAGCGCCAGAACCCTGACCATGTGATGGAGTGGGAGGAACAGACGCCAAGGCAGAGCACTTAGAAACCGTCTCCGTGTTGCTGGCTCTACTGTCCTGTCCGATAGTGTTCTCACAGCGAGCGTGGCACACACTGGCCTCTTTTCCTTCAGTCCCACCACTCACAAGTGATCCTCACCTGCCCAGCTTGGCTCCCCAGCTCAGATGTGCAGCCATGCTCCTGATCCAGAGCACTTCCCGTCTTCTGCAGCTTGGGGACACCCAGCCCCTTCTCGGACACCAGTGTGGGTGGATGTGGCTCTGTGACTTGCAAAAGCTGACAGGCATCCAGGATGACAGCCAAGGGCTGCAGACAGCATCTTAGGACCACCAGTGTTGGGCCTTTAGCACCAGAATACCAGGGGAAGAAACTTCTATCAGGTGCAGGGAGACCAAGGAGAACCAGAGTGCCCCTTTAGATTGGGCTTAGCCGCAGAGCTTGAAGGCTCCCTTAACCTATTTCTGGTTTGCCCCAGGACACCTGCAAATGAGTCCTAACCTCCCCCCACCACCAAAGCTTGCCACTTTTATTATTTTAGTATCACTTTGTATCACTTTATTACTATTTTAGTATCATTATTAGAAACAGAGACAGTTTTGTTTAGAAACAACTCCAAGAAGAGTTTTTATACTTCATTTGCACATTGAAAGCCAGTCAGTAGGCCTGGGGATTTAGCTCAGCGGCACAGTACCTGCCTGGCAAGCGCAAGGTTGAGAGTTCGATTCCTGGTACCGGAAAAAAAAAAGAAAGCCAGTCAGATTTGCTTGAGCCTTGAAGAGTGTGTTTATGTGAACTTAAGTGAGCTGCATTTTTTTTTTTCTCTAAATGGGAAATGGGTAGAAGAGCTTTGGGCTCTGCTCCAGTTGTGTGTAGGAGACCATAATCTCCAGCTGGGTCAGTCACCTGCTGGGATATCCAGCCCCGTATATTGAGACTTGGTCTCAATAAGTCACTAAATAGCCCAAGCTGGGATCAAACCTTTGACCCTCCTGCCCCAGCCTCCCAGAATGCATTACCAAGCTGGGTGTGGTGGTGCACAACTATAATCCCAGCACTTGGGAGGCTGAGGCAGGAGGATCGTTGCAAGTTCGAGACCAGCCTGGGCTACAAAGTAAGCTCAAGGTCAGCCTGAACTGCATAGCAAGACCTTGTCTCAAAAAGACAAAAAAAAAAAAAAAAAAAAAAAAAAAAAAAAAAAAAAAAGAAAGAAAGAAAAAGAAAACAGAGTGCATCACCAGTCCACACCAGTTCATACCAGGTCACAGCCATGTATCACATGTCCCAGCTTTGACTTAAGTTTTATTTTTTAAAAACCTGACTTGTAAGAGCAGGAGACTCTTGGAGTAAATGGGGCATTCTGCTCACCTCGAGTACATGCAAGGCTTGAGGAGATCTGCGACCACATTGCTATGGACTGGGATGCAGCTCGGAGCAGACGAAGCTGTCCGCAGGTCCCAGCAGCTTTGCTGCAAAAGCCGGACGTGCCTCAAGTGCAGGACTTTCTCAAGACCCTGAAGTGTGTCACATGTCGTCACTGGACTTATGCGCCCCTTTCACTCAAGCAGTCTTCGCAGGCAGCCGGGATGGCCGTACTCTTACGTGGGCAGCCTGATTTCATTTGTTTCGTTTTTGTCTTGTTCTTTTCCTGGCATGCAGTTAGCCAGTTGTTGATTTGTGATTTTCCTGTGCGGAAATGAGGTGATGTGCAGGGTAGGCTTGTCTCAGAGATGGAGCCTTGGACAGTATTTGCCGTCCTCTGAGCACCCCACGCCGCCTTGTGTCAGACGCCTCTGCAGCTGCAGGGTTGGGTCTCCTTGCATATGGCCAGGTCCAGTGGGAAAAGTGGGCTTAAGGTCCCAAAGCCCAGAGTTAAGTGGGAAGCCAGTGTTAAGCTCTGGGTTCGTGATTCTGCTCTCTAGGACTCCTTCCTACAGGCGTTTTCAGGTGGCATCACTAACTTCGTCACGTAGCATTTGCTTTCACTGTCCAGGTAGTGGGAGTGACTCTGTCTTCAGCATCTCTGCATAAATACTATGCCCATTTGTTTAGTTTTTGTGTGCAGCAATGGACTTGGCCATGGTGTCACTGCAGCTGCTTTGTGGACAGCAAGTAGCCATGCCTGTCAGGGAGCTGTGAGGAAGACGGACCACATTGCGCCTGGGGTATTTATACCTCTTCTGTCCCTTGCAGTCAGCACAGCTGCTGTCTGGGTGCGGCAAAGCTGTGTGGGAAGCGTGCTAGAAGAGGCACGGAATGGGTCCAGCCCAGCCCCTGCATGAGCCACAGTGAGCTCAGGGTTTTGTCCCTCCAGCCCTTGGTGACTGGGAGCTGCCCCTCTTGGAACCCCATGTCCTTCCCCCGCTTCCCCATGCCTGACTCTCTCTCGTCCCTCTGCAGGTGTACCTTCCGGTTCCCCAGCACGGCCATCAAGATCCAGTTCACATCCCTGTACCATAAAGAAGAGGCTCCAGCGTCTCCCCTCCGGCCGCTCTACCCCCAGATCTCCCCGCTAAAGATCCACATTCCGGAGCCGGATCTCCGGAGCCTGGTCAGCCCCATCCCCTCCCCGACTGGCACCATCAGGTAAGTGGCTGCCTGCCGAGCCGGAGCCCTCGTGGGTGCATCCTCTGTACATGAACATTTATCACCCGCTTCCCCACCTGGCCAGGCTGAAGTTTCAGATTCAGAGCCTATTAACACAAGCGCAGGAATCACACATGCACACACACACCTTAAAAACATTTTAAAGTAATATTTGAGATATTCTTTATTTTTGAGAAGCTAGGGATTGAACCCTGGGCTTTGCACTAGGGTACATCCCCAACCCCTTTTTAAAACTTTGAGATAAGGTATATTTAAGCTGCTGAGTTGCCCACGCTGGCTCAAGCTTATGATTTTCCTGCCTCAGCCTCCCAGAAGAATTATAGATGTGTGCCACCACTCTTGATCATCACAGCCACTTTTAAATGAAATGGGCTTTTCTGTCATGTGTGCGCCCATGTGTGTCCATGCAGGTGGCCCCGAGAACTGCGCTGCTGCCGAGGCAGGGTGGTGCCATCCTCCAGCCCCATAGTTGAGTCCCCTCCTGTGGGTAGCACACTCTATAGTCCCCGCAGGTGACGCCTCCCAAGCTCTGCGCATGGACTCATGTCTTGGTTCACCTTTGTGTATTGCTACAAGGATGGCTCCTGTACCCAGTTTGGCTGTGTGCAAGGTCATAGTTTCTTTTGGTTTTCCTGTGTGGACCTGTGTACACCTGTGTGCACCTGTGTGTGCATAGGAGCGACTGTGTTTGAGCCGTGAGGAGCCGGCTTCCTCTCGCCAGAGACTCCAAGAGGTTGAAAGGTCAGGAGCAACCTGAGAGACAGCCCAGCCAGGGCTCAGGTCCGGGGCTGAGTGTGGCCCTGGCCATGGGTGGTTGGTGCTATCTTTTGTGGCCAGGCAAGGCAGTCTTATAGGTCATCTTACCTGTCTACAAAGCCGCCACTAACCTCATAGTTCCCTGTGATGATCAGGGGATGAATAATTTGTGGAGCATCTGATCCGTGCTGGCCCTCTGCACAACGCTGCCGCTATGTTAGTGACTATTTTTCTTCTTTCTTCCCTCCCTCCCTCCTTTCCTTGCTTCCTCTTTTCCTCCTTCCTTTGCTCCCTTCCTCTCTCTCCCTCCCTCCCTCTTCACTGGGAATTAAACCCAGGTCCTTTGCACTGAACTACATCCCTAGTCCTTTATTATTTTGAGACAGGGTCTCACTAAGTTGCCAGGCTGGGCTGAAACTTGAGTTCCTCCTGCCTCAGCCTTCTAGTGTGCTAGGGTTACTGGCGTGTGCCATCCTACCCAACCCCTGCATTATTTCTTAGTCTTCACAGCTTTATGAGAGTCTGGTTCTCTAAACCTCATTTCAGATCC
Organism: Chinchilla lanigera; assembly: GCF_000276665.1. NCBI lineage: Eukaryota > Metazoa > Chordata > Mammalia > Rodentia > Chinchillidae > Chinchilla > Chinchilla lanigera. Next base: position 11,032,991 of record NW_004955460.1, on the reverse strand, counting down.
CTGGAGTAGCCCTGACCTAAATCCAAGCTCTGTGTGTGATGGGGTGTCTTCCAGACATCTGGTGTGGGGGTGATCCCAGCAGCTCCCGCCCACCCCAGCTCAGTGTGGCAGTACCTGGCGATGCCCCTACGTTCACTTCTGCATGTGTTGTTCACACACAGCTAAAAAATGACGTGTGATACAAGGAGGCAGCCACTGTGGATGATAGTTTAACCCAGAAGGGGAAGGCAGATCACCGTCCTCTGTCTGTGCAGACTCAGCCTGCATGTTCGTGGTAGCACTATTTATAATATCCCCGCAGCAGAGATACTGCGGACGTGTGTCGGTTGACGAGGGGTGGAAGTGTGGCCCATCCACAGGACACAGGAAGATGCGAGCGACTCAACGCCGGTCCAGGTGGATGGGCCAGGAAAATGCAGTTCCCGTTAGAGGAGCCAACGTGGAGGCCATGCAGTGTGTGGCCCTTTCGGCAGCCTGGCCAGACGGGAGGCAGGTTCGAGCCAGGGACGGGAGGAGGAAGGTGGTGGCCATTCGCGTGTACAGGGTGGGCTTGTGAGGATGTTCTGGAGTCGGACAGCGGTGGCGGTCACACCACCTAGCAAATACAGTGAACACCACTGAGTTGTACACACCGTGGGTGAACGTGTTGTGGGTGACGTATATCTCAGTAAAGCCGAAAAGCCTCACATGTCCGTAAGGCTTCATGCAGTGTTCCCTGAAGCAGCCGCTGGAATGAAAGCCAGGCCATGTCTCGAGATGCCAGGAGCTGGGCTGGCCGCCGCCCGTTTCTTCAGTGCCCCGGGCAGCAAAGCCCTTCCCTGCCCAGTAGGAGCCGAGCCAGGCGCCGCTGAGGGGCTGGGTTCTGGGCTGGGCCTCCACCTCCACCTCCACCCTACCGGTGATCCAGACAGCCCAGGAGAAGCGGGTTCAGAAAGGGAAGTGTTTGGGCCTTTGGGAAATAGGAATGTTTCCCAGCCACAGCCCAGAGGAGAACAGCCGCTGGTGGAGAAGGTGTTGGAGCTGAGCTGTGGGGTGAAGGGTGCTTCATCTGGGTTGCAGACGCCCGAAGTCCTGCTTAGTGACCCCAGAGTCCAGGGTGCTGCTTTTCCTGCAGGAGCTGGGGGCTGGTCCCTGTGCCCCCTCATGGTGCTCACTGCCCGGTCCTTCTTTTTGAGGCTGCCCCACGTGGGGACTGGGTTCCTGGTCACCTGGTGAAAGCAGTGGCTTCGACCTGGTACTCTCTCGGGTCTGGGCCTTTCATGCGGTGTTACAGCCAAGGCCATCTGTTGACATCCGTTTATCTTAGGCCTGGGAATTCAATTGAGTGCTTAGAAACCTCACAGCCCTTGAGGTTTTGCTGGCCAAGGCACTTTTCAGTTTGAGTATCTTTGCAGGGTGGGGCCGACATGTTTACAAACATGCCCTGCCCTGCCCTTCCTCTCCCAGTGGAGGGGCGGCTGTTGGGAGGGCGCTGGGCCAGCTCTGCCACTTGCCTAATTTGGTGTGCCTTCGCCTCGCCTGTCCCCATTGGCCGCCGCATCCCGAGGCTGGGGGAGGTCCTGGTAGGCTCCTCCCTAGAGTGGCAGCTCCGCAGCTGGTCCCAGCATTGGCTGTCACCTGCTGGAACCTTTCCAGGAGCTGCAGCCCAGCACTGTGTCCCCTCCCCCCACCCTGGTTTCACTGTGCTGGCTGGGCAGCCGCTGGTTCCCAGGCTGAGGTGTTCCGCCTGTGTGTGTGTGTGTGTGTGTGTGTGTGTGTGTGTGTGTGTGTGTGTTTTCCGGTTTTTGCCTTGCTCTGAGTACTCCACCCACCAAATGAATGAGCTCTCTTTGAAATACATGCTTCGGCCTTCACCAGCACTGTGACCTTTCTTCGTGTAAAGAAGTGTCTTAGGAAAGAGTGAATCAGTTAATCATTTTCTAGGTCTGACAAAAACAGCCACCGGTCTAATCTGTGCTCTTCAGAGCTGGAGTTTTCAAAAACCACTGGCGTCACACAGAAGAGGCACCGCAGGACAGGGCGTGTGGGGGAGTCTTGCCTAATTTTTCCAGCATGGAGATCAGAAATGAATGAAAGTAGCTTGTGAAATTTGGCAGAAGTTAGCAGTACATTATGTAAAATACAGAGAGTGGAGTCTAAGACCCCTTTTAACCACGACCCTTAAGCACAGCCCCGCTGTATTTTGCTAGATGACTCAGCCCTGACTCAGCTCTTAGAGCTTTGTGTTGCTGGGCATCTTCTGAGTTCAGAGGTTCCTGGGTCCATGTTAGAAGTTCTGTGGTCCCCTCTCCTTCTTTGGTTTCACTTTGCATGATTTCCGTGGCCAGCAATCAAGCGGACTCCGTAAACGTTCAGTGGAAAATTCCAGCAGTGAACAGTTCTCAGCTTTAAACTGTACTCCATTCAGAATAGTGTGATGAAATCTCACTCCAGCGCAGGGCAGGAAACATCCCTTTGTCCTTCAGCTCCTCACCACGTGCTCTGCCCTCCCCAGCCCTCGTCACTCAGTAGCCGCTGGGTTATCAGATCTGTAGCTGTGCGCAGTGCTAGCGTTTCCGGTGGCTCTCATTTCACTTAACAGTGGCCCCAGAGCACCAGATTTCAGTGCTAGAGATTTGGGTGCCAAGACAAGCAGCAAAGCACTGCCTCTGAGTAAAAGGGTGCAACTGCATCTTAGGTTTGTGTAGGAAAAAAGCAGTGGCTGTAGGGTCAGTACTGAGGGTTAGGCATCCACTGACGAGCTCAGATCTGATCCCCAAGGGTAAGGGGACTCCTGTGCTCAATTTTCATGCAAACTTTGGTGCTTTCCCCAGGGTGGCTTGTCCACGTTCTTAGCATGACTGCAAGACAAGTATGTGCACAAGTTCAGTCACCCTAGCAGGGGGAGCAGGTCAGATCTTGCCAGTCTAGGAGCCTTGGACGTTGTGGGATGAGGATCACTGACATTCCAGCTTTGTGTTTCCACCCACACCTGCTGGCCTTGTCAGTTCTGGCTCACCTTGTCCACCTTCTCTTCTGAAAACTTGGGGAAGCAAGCCAGAAATAGTGGTACATACCTGTATGCCTAGTACTTGAGGAAGCTGAGGCAGGAGGATCTCAAGTTCAAGCCTGGCCTGAGGAATTTAGCAACTTGGCAAGACTTTGTCTCAACTCTGGAAGATAAAAGTCCACCATCACCCCGACGCCGAAAGGTGGGGACCCTTTATGTTCCTTTTATTTTTCCCTGCTGCCTAAATCTGTTCCATGGTATTGGGGCTCTAAAATGTTGAGGGTATCATGTGCAACATGGCAGGGTCATCCCCAGTTCTCCTGCGACTGTGTCAGGAGCCCAAAGGCTCCTGTTTGCTCAGCCGAATCTGCGTGGTGTCACCCAATCTGTGTGCTTCCTTGTGGGCTCGTGTATACCACAGCAGCCCAGCCTGGGTTGGCCCCTGCGGGGCAGGGAGCTGACAGGGGCTGCAGAGGCTCCAGAGCAGCTCCTGCCCCGGAGTCTGCAGGATTGTGGGGCCACACCCCAGCCCAAGCATCCACACGGGCCTTCAGCGTCACGTGCCAACCAGCTCACCAGTGTCCTTTTCTAGGACATTATGCGTTTCTGAGGCTTGTCCAGCTTTTAAAGTAGGTTCCTGGGATTTTATAACGTTAAAGTTTTCTCAAGGGAGCACAGACATTCTTGGACAAGATCTTAAAAAGTTGCCTCTGAAGCTGTTCTTTCCCTGTTCCTTTCTTTGTAGAAGTGCTGTGTATGTATTGTAGAATTCAGCTATTTCAGTGAAAATCCTCCAAGGAACACTGCACAGAGATAATCCCTATCTCACCTCTGGCTTTGTCTTCTGGCCTTTGCCCGAATATTTCTGAGGCACAGTCGTATGCAACGGTGCCTCAGTGTCTTGGGTTTATATATGATACTTGGATTTCCTGTTGGAAGTTAAGGATTTAGTGTTTCCTCCCCGCCCGTCATTCCTGTAAAATTACATCATTTTGATTCAGTCAGTATCAGCATTTTCTTTATTGTAACCTCGTGGTAATGGTCATGCCCAGCCATTTCCTTCCTTGTACTTTGGCCTGTTTTCTTCCTTCCCGGGACTCCCCGATTCCTCTTTCTGTTGGGTTGGCTGTCTGTGCCTGCTGCAGCCCATCCTGCTCCAGCTGGGCGGGCATGCGTCTCATCGAGAGGCTGTCCTGTCTCTGCAGCCTGCCGTCTGTGCTCCTCGGACCACGGGCTCGTCCTCCCTGCCATCTGGGAATTCCCGGGAGGCTCAGGGTGTCCATCCTAACTCTGGTGGCTTCCTCTGTCCTGGTTTGCTCCTTTGTTTAATTGGGCGCATGCTTCATGCACTTCCCAGGAAAGGGTACTGGAGAGGTAACCCCCCAAAAATCTTGCATGCCCGAAAATTATTGTCACATTCTCATTCCCACTGAATGGATAGTTTTTCTAGATAGACCTAGGTTGGACACTTCCCCACCCCACACCCCCTTTAAAAATTTTAAGTCTTTTTCTGGCTTCAAAAGTTGCTGTTAAGAAGTTGGACACTTTCTGATTCCTGACACTTTCTCCCCAGCACTCTAAGGGGTACCTGATGTCCCTGGTGTGTGGCAGTGCTACCGTGATGGGCCTGGAGGTTCCATCGTCTTCCTGCCCGTGAGCTCTTCCCGGTGTCCTCACCCCTTCTCTGGTGTCCGGGTGACCAGTGGCTTCCTGAGTGTCCTCGAGTTCCCCCGCCTCATCTTCCTTTCACCCCATGTCCCGCTTTATGGGGGCTCTCCTGTCCCGCCCGTCACACTCTGTTGAATTTTGTTTTCTTCTATTACTTGTTTTTATTTTTAATTGGAAAGAGCATTTTCTTCTCTCCTTGTATGCTTTTAATAGCGTTCTTACCCCCTCAGGGATGCATCATCTCTCCCTCTCTGGGGATCTGAGCTGTGCGTTGTTTTGTTCCCTGGCGTGGTGGCCTTATCTGTGCCCCTCTGTTCCTTGTTTTGCTCTGTGGGGTCCCTGCCTGGCCCTTGCTCACTGCATGGCTGGTCATTGGGCATAAGAATGAAACAGCTAGGCCTGGGGCTGGGGCCAGGCCCTGAATGTCTTCCTCTGGCGAGATCCGAGGGTGCTGTGGGGCCGCGTGGGGCACTGAGGATGCAGCCCTCCCATGGACACCCTGGCTGTCCACGAGTGTAGGGCGTCACCTCCCTGAGCTTTGGCCGTGCCTGTGTCTTCTGGGGTCTGGGACCTGCAGGTGTCGGGCACATCTACATAATGTACCCCTTACTATTATTTCAGCCACACTGCCCTCCTGCCCAGCAGCCCCCTGTTTCCACTTGGACTGCAGGGCTGGAACTGGGAGAAAGCACAGGGGTCGGTCCCAGTCAGCATGGGGCCTGGGCCATCTGGAGGGTGGTGGCCATGGGCCCAAGATGGCCACCCTGGCCCCACAGCTGGCTTCCTTTGGCTGTTTGTGGCAGGGCTGTTTGTGGCAGGTTTGTCTCCTCGGCCTGGGTTTCTGTCTGGAAGACTGAGGCGCTTCTGTTCCTGCTGCCCTGCCTGTCAACACCCCGGCCTTGGGAGGCCCCCGTGCGGCCTGGCACGTCTCAGCCGGGCCCTGAGGTATGGCCCAAGCTGTGGGGTCCATTGTGGGGCTATCCTGGCCAGAGCAGGGCACTGCAGGGACAGGCTGGGGACAGGCCGGCCACTGGGAGCTCACACACTCTCGCAGCTTCCCCAGTTTCTCACACAATGTAGAGATGGGATGCCGGACATGGGAGCATGGGACAAGGGAATGGCGCTCTGTGCAGGGAGAGGTAGGATGGTCCCTGGCGCTAGGGAGACCTAGAGTTCACGCTGTCTTCTAAAGACCTTCCCCAGAGGCTCCTGGAGAGGTGTTGGTTTTTTGTTGGGTTTGCTTTGGTTTGGTTTGGTATTTTTGAGACAAAGCCTAACTTTGTAGTTCAGGCTGGCTTTGAACTGACTATGCAGCCCAAGCTGGCCTCCAACTTGTGGTATCCTCCTGCCTCAGCCTTCAAAGTGCTGGGATTACAGGGAGTGATCGCCACACCTAGCTGTAAGAGAGTTTTGCAGTGGACTAGTGAGCCGCATTTGTGTCCCTGGCCTTGGGCCTGCGGTCTGGGTTAGCTTCCACAAGTGGCCCAGAGGCAGGAGCCCCTGCTCCGGAGCTCAGGTGCTCCCATCCGGGCGAGGCCTGGGGCGTTTGGATTGGTCTTCAGGTGGCTCATTGGACATGCCTGAGGTTTTCCAGAGTCCCTGGCCTCTCCCGTCCCACAGCCCCTGAAGTGGAGACGTGGCGTCAGGTGGCCCGTCCCGGGCACGGCCCTGGCTGCAGCAGCTCAAGGGATGGCTGAAGGGGGTTCGCTGAGAAAGGAGCTGCCCGCGGGCCGGGAAATCGCGGTGAGCGTCGTGCTGCCGGGAAACCCAGACCGAGAAGCAGCCAGAGGATTGCTCTGCCCTTTCCCTGTGTTAGAGCCAGAGTTTGCCAAGCCTGGTGTCTTATTTCCACTCACCCGTGCTGTGGGGCATGGTGCTTCTGCCTGGGGTTTCCCTGCAGGATGCAGACTCACATTCTACCATCTGTTTTTCTTGGCCTTTTCTTAATTTTGTACTAGGGACTGAACCCAGAGCCTTTCCCCTGAGCTGTATCTCTAGCCCTTTTCACTTTTTCTTTTGAGACAGAGTCTTGTGAAGTGTCTGAGTTGTCCAGGCTGGGCTCCAACTTGGGATCTTCTTGCTTCAGCCTCCAAGAGAGCTGCACTACAGGGGTGCACCACCACACCTGGCACATTCTACTCAGTCTGATTTTTTACGAATTTTTTACGTGATTTTTTACGAAGCACCTGTGGGTGCAGGCAGCAGGGGCCTTCCCACAGCTGCCCCACAGTCCTCCCGAATCAGCAGTGCTCACAGGCTGCACCATTGCCGGGCCACACGGATGGAAGCCCTCACTGCCTCAGTGCCTGTGTGCGAGGTGTTCAAGATGAACTCTCGCTGGCCGGCTCCCACTCCAGCCGGACATTCCCTGGTCTGTTGCGGGGAGGCTGTTTGTGTATATGGGCGACACCTTGGACTTGTGATCTGCAGCATGGCCCTGAGCCACGGGGCAGCCCCTCTGAGCCCAAGCAGCATCCGAGGGCCCAGACCCATTGCAGGGCTGCAGTCCTAGGAGGTGCCCCACGTCACCTTCCCATTGCATTCCTCAAACACCTCTGTGCCATAGCCAGGGGAAATTTGTTCCCAGATGGGTGTGTTTGAAAACCTGATTTTTGAGTGTGTGAGATGTTACAAGTGAGAGCTTCTGTCCCCTCCCCGCCTGTGTGCATGGGTTGTATTTTAGGTTCAGAATGAAATTCAGAAGTCTTGTATTTTGTGCGCGTGCACACACACACACAGAGGTCACATCTAGTTGCTGATTAGAATATCTGTACGTGACAGAAGCTTGAGCTGGGCTTCTCGAGCTGGAGGCGTGGCCAGGGCACACACATTGGAAAAAATTTCTGCACATACAAGATTTATCTGTCTCCAGCAAATTTGGAAATCAGGTGGAAAGGAGAAGAGATGTTCTCAAATTAGAAGCCTGGTATGATGGTGCACTCCCATGTAATCTCACAGACTTAGGAGACTGAGGCAGGAGGGGGATCACAAGTTCAAGCCCAGCCTGAGCAACTCAGAAAGATCCTATCTCCAAATTTAAAAGAGCAGAAGGAATAGTTCCGTGTGAGAGCCCTGGGTTCAATTCCTGGTAGCACCAAAAAAAACCAAAAACAAAAACCCCATAAATTAGAATGCTAAGAATTCTGCTTGGCTTGAGCTGATTCATCCCTGGGAGGGCAGTGACCTGCCTGGAGTTTCTCCTGGCATCAGCCACAGGGTTTTCAATTCAGTTCTGCTTCTCAGTGCCGCTTGCTGCTTTCAGCAAGTGTTTCTCGAGCCCTCATTGTGCAGGCGGCCGCTGCTGAGCGGGAGACAGGTCAGGACCCTCTGGGGTCCTGTCCGAGGCCTGAGGGCGCAGTGTGCCAGGGAGGGCAGAGGCAGCGAGGGGCTGAGTCCCACCCAGTGCACTCGAGGGGCATGTGGGGGGGAGGGCAACGAGGCGGAGGTGGCCGGAGCTCTGGAGCCAGGTACGGGGAAGCCACCACTTCCCAGGGCCCTGGGCGGCCCAGGGGCACACAGCAGAGGGACGTCTGTCCCTTCTGCCCCAGGGTTGGGCCTGGGCCATCACTGGCTCTGGGTGGGGCATGTGACACATGAGGCAGGACCCACGTGGGCAGGGCGACCACGTGAGGACTTTTGATCTTGACACCCACACCCACCTGCCATGTTCATTTGGTTTTCTCAGAATGTTTTGAATAGGAATCATTTTCAGAATCAGGTTTTGATGTGGTTTGATAACAAGCCTGTCTTCACTAACGAGAGGAAACAGGCTACAGCTTCCTTGGTTTTTTTTCTTTGTGTGTGTGTGTGTGTGTGTGTGAGAGAGAGAGAGAGAGAGAGAGAGAGAGAGGGGGAGAGAGAGAGAGAGAGAGAGAGAGAGAGAGATACTAGAGATTAAACTGGGCACTTTCACACTGAGCTAGCTACATTATCCCCAGCTCTTTTGTATTTTGAGACAGGGTCTCACTGAGTCACTCAGTTACCCAGGTTAGGCTCAAACTTGTGATCCTCTTGCCTCAGTCTCCCACAGTGCCAGGATGGCAGGCATGCACTACCATGTCCAGTTCTGCACTAGCAGGTCCCGGGTGCTGTCCACAGCATGTTTCTGTATAATCCGGAGGAGTTACTCTCCATCCCAAGCCTTCTCTTAGGGTGCCACCTTGTGGACGCACGTGCACTGCTTAGCTGCTCCCGGAGATGCTTAGTTGGTCCTCCTGCCTGGAGCTGGCCCTGCGTGACCGGGAAGCCTGGGCCAGTGAGAGCTGCCCCACTTCGGTGGGCAGGATGACCTCAGCACCCCCACCTGAAGACCCAGGGTTTGGGCAGCCTTGGCCCTGCAGCAGAGGCTGCTGCTGGAAGGGAACGTGTTGCCGTCGCCGGGATCTGTGCCCGAGCTGTGGGACCTCTGCCCTGGGTGTCCCCGCTCCTCTGAAGAGGATTGTGCAGTGTATCGCTGTTGTGTGCGGCGGGGCAGTGATGAGTCCCCCATCATCCAGGGTGGTCCCGCAACCGCCCCCTGCAGAGTCCTCCCTCTAGAGTCAAGAACTCACCGTGTGTCCTTTCCTCTCCGCAGTGTCCCCAACTCTTGCCCAGCCAGTCCACGTGGAGCCGGGTCCTCTGGCTACCGCTATGTCCAGAACGTGACCTCAGACCTGCAGCTGGCTGCAGAGTTTGCAGCGAAGGCCGCCTCGGAGCAGCAGGCAGACACATCCGGCGGGGACAGCCCCAAGGTCGGAACCTCAGCACCTGTGGTGACAGGACCGGGCAGTAGGGCCCAGTGGGTGGCACACACGGTGCTTTAGGGCACACATGTGGCTGGGTGGCCAGGACAGCCAGCAGCCTTCCAGCCGTGGCCAGCCCAAATGATGAATGTGGCCATTGTCCATGACTTGAGGTCACTACTGCCGCCCTGCTCATCGTCCGTCTGCTCCTGCCAAGACTGTTTCCGAGTTGTACTGACAGTCTCTGAGAACGCCACGTCCTCCTCATAAGTGTGTGCCTCTGTTCCTTTATACCTGGGACCTGACACAGTGTGTCAGGGAGGAAGGACGCCTCAGAATTAAACTACAGTAGAAACAGCTTTTCCTTCCCCCGAGGCAGAAGCGACAACTGCGAGTTAATGCAAGTGCATTGAGCTGGGAGTTTCTGGGATGGAGCTGGTCCAGACCTGGGTGATCTTGTGGGGAGGTTTTCCTCGTGGGCTGGTGACATGGAAGCGGCCGCCATGTGACCCTGTGGTCCCTGTCTGTGCGCAGGATGAGTCGAAGCCACCGTACTCCTATGCCCAGCTGATCGTGCAGGCCATATCCTCGGCCCCGGACAGGCAGCTAACACTAAGCGGCATCTACGCGCACATCACCAAACATTACCCGTACTACAGGACGGCCGACAAGGGCTGGCAGGTGAGGCGGGGCTCTGCCCCAGAGCTGGCACCTGCGCCGCTCGCGGAGTGACACAGCAGGGAGAGACACAGGGCACGTCTTTCCGGGACAGTGTGGATACATCTAGAATATGTCACAGCTGCAGTGTTGTTGAGTCTAAAATGAGGCTTCCTTTTTTTTTTTTTGGTGGTAAACTTTCACATGTACTAAAGGTAGGAAAAAACGGGCTCTGCAGAATGAGTTTGGATCGAGTAAAAGTTGGGGAAAAAAATACACCCTACAGCTTAGGGTAGGCTGCTGTGGAAAGACATGATAGGCTAACATGAGTCTTTCTTATCAGTTTCCCCCATAGCTTGTTAGGTTTCTATGCCTAGTGTATGTTATCCTGGGCTTCCTTGGAAATAACCCACACATGTGAACGCTGCAGTCCATTTGAAAATGGAGTTATTTTTGTTTATTTTTTGTGGTACTAGGGGTTGAACCCAAGGACTCCACCTTGAGCTGTATCTCCATCCCTTTTTTGTTTATTATTTTGAGACAGAGTCTCGCTAAGTTGCAGAATCGCCTGGGCTGGGGCTCCAGCTTGCAATCTTCCTGCCTCGGCCTCCGAGACTGCTGGATTACAGGCACACGCCACCACTCCAGCTAGCAGTGTGTGTTGTGTTTGTGTAGGACCTCGAGACCTCTGTCTTAGACTGACGTCCATTGCCATTTAGTGGTTTCCCTGTAGTCACTGTTGCCCTGTGGCTGGTTTATCCCAGACACATGTTAAACTCTCTGAGACCCAGGCTTTTCCTTGAGGCTGACACACGCCTGTCCATGGCTTGTCTGTTTTGCCTTCTCTGTAAAGAGTCATGATGGGCTTTACCTGGGTGGGGTTTGGATAGGAAAAACCACCTCAGCCCTTGAGAGGTACGGTCGACCCACAGCCACGGGGCAGCCTATTGCTCCGTCACCTCCCGGGCTGCAGCTGCTGTGCTTCAATGTGTTGGTGACCAAGGCTCTCTCTGCCTCCTGCAGAACTCCATCCGGCACAACCTCTCTCTAAACCGTTACTTCATCAAAGTCCCGCGGTCCCAGGAGGAGCCTGGTAAAGGCTCTTTCTGGCGGATAGATCCTGCCTCCGAGGCCAAACTGGTGGAACAAGCCTTCCGAAAACGGAGACAGAGGGGCGTCTCCTGCTTCCGCACCCCCTTCGGGCCTCTGTCCTCACGGTAAGTCCCCCACTTTGCTGGGCCCGTGCAGGGTCATGGTTGGTGCTGTGGCCCTCAGCTGCGTTCCCAAGAGCCGGTCTCAGCCCCGTGCGAGCACAGCAGCGGGTGAGGCCGGTCCACTCACGCTGACTGCTTCCCCATGTGGCGAGAGCCAAGGGTGACAGATCAAGTGCCTGGTGGGACTGAGCTTGCTCCCACGTGTGAGGGGACCCTGTGGACAGCCCGCTGCTTCCCATCCTGACCCAGCGTGGGGCCTTTTCAGGGCTGAGGAAGAGAGGCTCCGCCTCTACCTGACCACCAGGGCTGTAATCTGGCAGCGTGGTGTTGGGGACATGGCTTGTCCGCTGGTGGGCAGAGTGGGGTGGGCCGTCTCACCCGTCACAGGAGCACCTGACTCTGCCTCCTGCCTGCCTGGCGGGTCAGGGCATCTCTTGCCTGTGCACAGGTGGGTGGCTCTTCCAAGTTTGCAGCCCCAGGCATGGCTGAGGGGAAACAGGAAGGGAGCATCCTCAGGAGCTCTTCCACATGGAGGAGACATCAGGGGTGCTTTCTGTTCAGGGTAGTGTCAAACCTGCCCCGTGAAAGACAGCCCAAAAGTTTGAACACCATTTCCAGATTGGGCCGTGTCATGGTGCTCAGGGGAACTGGTCTTCCAGTGCCCATCTTCTGCTGGTGGTCTTTTGACATGGCCTGAGCCACTCTTGTAGAAAACAGCTGAGGCATGCAGGAGATAAATGCACTGACTGGCATGTGCAGGGAGGCTACCAGTGATGTGTGCAACACGTTTAATGGAGGCCCCACCCCCACTGCGTGGAGTTGGGAATGCTGGGTCTGTGTGACCAGGTGGCATTTGTCACTACCCAGAACTTCAGAGTTGGACAGACCTCAGTGGGCCAGAGAGAGGGGGCGGCAGGGGGCGGGCACATTCAGGGTAGACGCTGTGGTGTGTGACAGTTGAAGTCCTTCTCAGTCAGTGACACATTGACTTACCTCGGAAGCCCTCTCTTTCTCTGTCCTTTCTCAGGAGTGCTCCGGCCTCACCCACTCACCCTGGGCTGATGTCCCCTCGCTCCAGTGGCCTGCAGACTCCAGAGTGCCTGTCTCGGGAGGGCTCCCCCATTCCACATGACCCTGAGCTAGGCTCAAAATTGGCCTCCGTCCCGGAGTACCGGTATTCCCAAAGCGCACCTGGTGAGGCACGGTCCTGTCCTTCCCCTGGCTGTGGTGGAGTCTGGATGGTGCCAGCGGGGCAGGGCCTTCCCATCACTGTCCTCTCTCTCCCCGTGCAGGGTCCCCTGTCAGCGCCCAGCCAGTGATCATGGCCGTGCCTCCCCGACCATCCAACCTAGTGGCCAAGCCTGTCGCCTACATGCCAGCCTCCATAGTGACCTCACAGCAGCCCTCAGGCCACGCCATCCACGTGGTGCAGCAGGCCCCTACTGTCACCATGGTCAGAGTGGTCACCACCTCTGCCAATTCAGCCAATGGCTACATCCTCGCCAGCCAGGGCTCCACAGGGAGCTCACACGACACCACGGGCACAGCCGTGCTAGACTTGGGCACTGAAGCCAGAGGTGAGTAATGTAGTTACACTGCCAGTGCCTGCCACACTGTCGCTGCCGTGCACCATCACCTGGGCCAGCAGGCGGAGGCCCGAAGAGGCCAGGTCTCTGCCGATGTCTCTTGCGAGTGTGCACTTTTTTTTTGCAGTGCTGGGATTTGAACCCAGGGTCTCAGCACTGGGCTGTATCCCCAGCCCTTGTCTTATTTTTCATTTTGAGATGGGCTTTTGTTCTGTTGCCCAGGCTGGGCTTGAACTTGTGATGCACCTACTTCAGCTTCCCAGAGTGCTGGCTCTACAGGCTTGTGCCAACATGGCTAAGCATGCCTTTTGAGGGCAGGGACTGTCTCCAGGTGGCCTCCTCCCTGATCCTTCAAGTGCATGTGACTCTTCTGTCAACTTCCGTTTCTTCTCAAGGTGACACTTAGTTGAGCTGTGGGGTCCTACCTGCAGTTGGAATCTAACATCTCCTAAGGGAGGGAGAACGAGCCTGGAGGATGACCCCTCCAGAGCCAGAGTCTTCTGGGGTCACTGGGCGTGAAAAGTAGCTGGGAATCCCTACAAGGAGGCTGAAACCCAGGACACGTGTGGGTAGGCACGGCCAGAGCGCTGGGCCTGTCCGGGACCCTCTTGGGAGCTCTTCTGTCCTGCAGAGCATCCAGGGCCACTGTTCCCACTGTTGGCCTGATCCTGCAGCAACTTTTCATTTTGATATTGTCAGTGAAAATTGCATCCTGATGAAAGAAGAATGAGTTAGCTCTTTAAAAACAAATCATTTCATTCCAAATTATACCTTTTCAGATTAAATTTGGTTTGGTCAAAGTTTAAGGCATCTTGTTCTGAAACCGTACTGTTTTTCTCTGGAAGGGTATTTTGTCGGTGCAATTTTCATGCTTTCCCTGTGCCATTTAGCACGCGGACGTGTGCACATATATACACACACCGGCAGGCCCCATGCCAGGTCATCGGTGCAAATCTCTGACCTCAGAGACCCAATGTGTTTTATTTTGTTTTTGTGGGGCTCGGCCTGGAACCCAGGGCCTCATGTGTGCTGGAAAGCGCTCCACAGCTGAGCATGCCCCACCCCAACCCCGCCCCAGTGTGTGGCTCTGATTCACCCCATGCCCCACAGGCTTGGAGGAGAAGCCAACCATTGCCTTTGCCACGATCCCTGCGGCCAGCCGAGTCATCCAGACAGTGGCCAGCCAGATGGCCCCCGGGGTTCCTGGGCACACCGTCACCATCCTGCAGCCGGCCACACCAGTAACCATCGGGCAGCACCATCTCCCCGTCCGGGCTGTCACTCAGAATGGAAAGCATGCGGTTCCCACGAACAGTTTAGCCACCAATGCTTACGGTGAGGCCCCAGGCCCACATGGAAGGTCAGCTCAGCACCAGAAAGGTTGCTGAGCCTCTCCCAGTTTGCCTTGGCCCATTTATTGAGCACCCACTGTGCATCAGGTACTTCGCCAGGCTCACACCTTACTGGGTGGGATAGGAGACCAGAGGAGGAAGCTGGGCGGCTGGCAAGGGTGCGGGTGTAGAGTGGGCTGGGCTGGTTCAGCGCAGGCCACCTCTGGGTACCAGAGGTGAGAGATGGGGCCCTCCGCTATGCTGGCCGGCTGGTGTTGGGACAGAGTACCCCAGGACTGGCAAGCTCACCTTCCTGTTCAGTTGACTGAGCGCAGGTCCCTAAGTAACATGTCCTTTTTCTACCACAGCCCTCACCAGCCCCCTGCAGCTCCTTGCAGCCCAGGCGAGTTCGTCCACGCCGGTGGTGGTCACCCGGGTATGTGAGGTGGGGCCTGAGGAACCAGCAGCAGTGGTCACAGCAGCCACCAGTGCCACCCCAACCGCGGCCGCCTCTACTGCCACCTCAGCCTCTTCCAGCGGGGAACCTGAGGTCAAACGGTCCCGGGTGGAGGAGCCTGGTGGGACAGCAACCATGCAGGCCGGGGTGATGGCAGCTGCCGGCCCCCAGGGCCCAGGCACCGGGGAGTGAAGTCACCTGCATGCACGCACAAGGGTGGACTCACACCACGGGAGCCTGAGTGGAGCAGACAGCTGCGCCCGGACAGATGGGAGGGAAACGCTGCAGCTGCCCGCCCCGAGGCCGCCACACCAGAACACTCGTCCTGCCCATTTATCTCCTGTCCTCCCAAGGTTTGAAACAAAAACACATAAATAAGTTCAGACAACTGATTGTATGATTCTGGGGATTCTGCGTATTTCTTTCTGTCTCCTTCTGCACCATCATCCCTCCCTGGCCCTTCGGTCAAGGGTGTGGGGAGAAGATCGAGCCCCAGCACCTCAGGAACCCAGCAAGACGCTCACCTACGACAAAGAGGACCGCACCCCATGTCCTGGCTTCAGAGCTTTGCCAAGGCAGCTGCCTGTCCCTGGGGGAGCCAAGAGAGCGAAGCTGTACACCCAAGGCCTCTTCTGCGGGAGGCGGAGCAGGAACGGATGCCTATTCGAAATCAGGAATAGGCCAGAGAAAGGCAGGAGCTGCGAAACTGAAGACTGTTTTTTGGTGTCTTTTCCCAAAAGTGGCATAAAAAATACCGGCATTAATTGGGGTGGGAAGGGGAGTTGTCTGGTTTGGCCTTGGAACTCAAGTGTCTCTTGCTGTGTTAAAACACGGCATGCAGGCTTATCCCAGATCGGAGCCAAAAGCCCACGGGGCCCTGTGTCTTCGAGGCTCCCATCCATGGACAGTTGAGTAGCTGGCGTCACCCTGCCATCACCCCCCAGGAGAGTGAACCGGCCGCCCCGTCTGATAACTTCAAGAAGGGTCGCGGCTCGCACAGGAACATCAAGATGGAAGTGCTGTAGGTGGAGGGTCCGTCCTGCTACGACCCACGTGCCACGTGACAGGCCCAGGAAACACGGGCAGGAGCTGGTGCTTGGGGCAGGAGCCGGTCGCCTGCTTGGCAGGGAGGACGTTCGTGTGCCTCTCACTTCAAGACAGAGGAGGGGTGAGCCCCGAGTTCCCGGCAGCTCGGATGTCCTGGTGCTCGTGGGCCAGTGGGACACAATCTGCTGACATTCTTTCCAGCCACATTCCAGTTTCTTGACCACCCCAGCTCCACCCACTGTTTGAAATTGGAACTGTTTCTTCTGCCTCAAGCGTGGGGCCTTGGGTCAGTTAGGAAGAAAACCCTCCTCAGGGAGCAGTGGGAAGCCCTGTGCCAACGTCACCGGTATGATTGCAACATGGTGAGAACCAAAGGACAGGATTGATCGAGGGGTCCCAGGTCCCTTAGGGAAGCCCCTGCACACGTCCTGCCCAGCAGCCCGCTTTGAGCTCCCTCACAGCAGGGGGAGAAGTGGGAGCCTCTGCCCTGGCTCCTCCTGAAGGATGCTTTCAGGAAACATTACTGCATCTGCGAAAAAGCTGCCTCCAGGCAGCCGGTCCCTCTTCCGTGGCTTCCGGAAGTGGATCACGCCAAGAACGAAGCACAGTGGACACAGCTCCTGAAGGCACAGCCTGACCTTGGCATCACAGCCTCTCACCAGCAGACATCTTCCCCTGCCCTGGGCCTGATGGAAAAGCCCCAGAGAGATCAGGTCCTGGGCAGTGCGGGAGGGAGTGGTAGCCTGTCCACAAGAGCCAGGAGCCGGCAGGGTACGCGCCCCCTTAACAGGAGGGTGCGGCTGTCACAGTGACTCCAAGGTAGGGCCAGAAGGCAGGCCGCAGCGGGCTGGGACAGGGCCGGTGGGTGATGGGACAGCCCCAGGCTGTATCTCCTGGCATTTGGCCTTCTGCCTCACTGAGGAAAATCCCTGTCCTGTTGCTTTTTAAAGTGCCCCCCCCATTTCTATGGCACTAAATTTGAATGGGAAATAAGCTCTGTTCTGAAGTCTGTATCCGTGTGACCATGGTGGAGTTTCAGAGAATCGGGTGTGGGTGACAGCAGCCGCCTGTGCCCTTGCCAGATGGGACCGCGGCGAAGTGGCCAAGGGTTCCCACACCGAGGGTTCGCACCGCTCCCCTCCTGGGAGTGCTGTCTCTTCTGTGCGCATGGTGCCTGTGTGGGTCGGGAGGAGGGATGGGGCGAGGGGGCCTGAGGAACTGTGTGACAAGGGACATCAGGGGCTGTGGTGTCTTCCCCTTCCTTGGGCCTCATTTGTACCCAGGCTGCAGGATCTCGTTGTTTTGGCTCCAACCTATTTGCTCTCCTGGCGTCTGTGACGTTTTGGTCTCTGTCCTCCGTTGGTGACTTTGATACTGGTGCCAGGGGAAGGGGTGTGGAGGGTGCTGGGGAGGATGGAGATGTGCCCGACTAGGAGAGAGATGAAGGGAGGGACTTTGGGGTCAGTGCAGATGGTTTGGGCCAGAGGCCCCTGCTGGGGAGGACTGCTCTGGGGGTGTAGGATGAGTGTTTCGAGGGTCTCTGGTCACCCACCAGGCGGCACACCTGGCTTGTGTTGGAACACACTCTGGAGCTGAAAGCCATAAATCCTGGCCAGAGGGCCCCCCCCCCGGTGCATGCTGAACCTTCCCACAGGGCTCTCCTGAGCGCACCCGCAGGGCCAGAGCCCCACCGGGTGCCAGGAGAGCTGACACCGCGCTCAGGGTGCCCATGACCCGCCACGGGACAAGGTCCCACGCAGCCTTCCTGGCTGAGGGAGAGCAGACCAGCCATGGTTGTGGCACAGGGTCAGCTTCGCTGCACCTGTGGACCCCGATGAACTTGCTGTGTCACCCAGGGTTCCTGGCCCTGCGTGGTCTAGGGTAGAGAGGAAACCTCTGCTCATCTGATGGGCTACAGGCGGAGACTGGCGTCCACTCTCTTCCAGTGCTTTCTGCCCAGCCATCGCCTCACAGATGCAGGACGGGGTCAGTGACAGAAGTCACCATTTTTAAACAGTTGGGTGCATCCCACCAAGACTGGCTGTGTAGTGTGGGACATGAGAAGGGCTCCCTGCCACCGTGGCACTGACCGAAGCCGGGAGCTCAGGGAGGCCCAGGGCCCCAGCCTGGTGTCCGGAGGGGAGTGTGCAGCATCTCTGCAGTCAGCACCTCCTGGGTGAAGCCCTGGCGGCTGCCTGTGTGGGAGTCCGTGGCCCCGCCTTGGAGGAATCCACACTCTTCTCCTTCTTTCCAAATCCTCAGAAGTCACGCGGTGCATGGCCTGTCCTGCAGTCAGGACCATGCTGCCCGGTCTCAAGGACATTTGGTTGTCCCCGAATCCTTGCCAAGAGGTTTCCACACGCCCTGGGGAAGGAGAGACCCCAGGGTCTGGGGCCAGCGCTGGGAGGAGGCGGTGTGGACCACAGCCCTCCGCCTCCCTCCTCTTCCTGCGGGGGAGTTATGTGCACATCCTTTTTGTCAGGTGGAAGTGAACTGCGGCATCGCTGGTATGGGCGGCCTGTGCTCCCAGGTCCTGTTTTGTGTCTTGTGGAGAGGGAGCAGATCGGCTTTACGCAGGCTGCGATGGATGTTTCCCCGCCCTCCAGGCCACCCGGTCCCCGGGAAGACGAGGCTGAGGCAAGGCCTCGGCACCTGCCCCTGGGCTCTTTTCTGCCCTCATCAGGTCCGGTGACAGCCTGCTTTGAGCTCACAGGTGTCACTCAGCTGGCACTTGTCTTTCCGCTGAAACAGAGGGGCCTCCAGGGACCTTCTGTGTGAGCGGGGACTCGCCAGAGAGCCCGTGGCACTGGTAGACAGAAAGCTCTCCTCCAGTTCAGGAGGAGGAGAAAACTGCCCTCGGCCTCCAGACGATGACGGACCTCCCTTGAAACACAACTTAGTTGAATGTGGGTCAATGTTAGGAAAGAAAGCATTTCCCCCAACTGTTAGGAGGAACAAGTACAGGCAGTGAGAGGGACACTGCTGCTCAGATTCCACTTTGCCCTCAAGCGGCTTCTTGCGGTCGGAAGGATGCGGCATCTCTAGGGTGGGCGCGCTTGGCTGTCCTGCACGCCTGCGCCCCCTGGACAGCGTTTGCGTGCTGTGGCACAGGGCTTCCTCCAGAGGAACTACACAAAGTGGCTGTAAGACTGTCTTAGTAAAAGACCCTCATGAGCCCAGGAGTGGCTCCACCATGGGCTGCTAGCTTCAGATGGGAATGCGTTCACCGCAGCCTGGTCTCTGGCCTCTAGAATACCTCTGCCTAGAAGCAATATTATTTAATAAGAACAATGTGGATTGTTCAAAGTGCTGCTATGAAGACAGAATCCTAGGACTTAGCCCTGGCGGTGCCCCTTCGCGTGCTTTGGTTCTTCGAGGCAAGGGCAGAACATGGAGTATAACAGGTCCCCTGCCGATTTCTGGCTTCGCTCTTCCCAGTGCGCTCCTGTCCTTTGCAGCTCCCTTGTACTTCGTAAGTTCCTTTCTCTGGGCCTTGTTTTCACATTGGGTTTTCTGAGCGTGCAGGACAGTCCCCATCATCACTGCACTTGCTCTTGCTCAGATCTGGGGCAGGACACCTGCCCCTGGCATCTGCTTTCAGTACCAAAAGCTGCTCCACTGGTGCCTGGGCCAGCGCTTGGCTCTGGTGCCTGGCAGGCACCCCTTTCCTGCTGCAGCCAGAGGTCCAAATTGTCTTGAGTGTGGGCAGGAGAAAGGTTTGTCCATTTGGGACCTGCTGTGTCTCCTCTGTCCTCCCTGAAGTCACAACTGCTTGGCAGAGAGGGATTTTGTTAGATGCCTATGGATGAATTTCCTGAACTGAAGTAAATACTGACTTCATGCAGGAAAGATGGTTTTGCACTTAAGTTTATAAACAAAAGTCACAGGAGCAGCTCACTGCCATTGCAGAAGCTACAGGCACTCTGTCTGTCTGCTCTTCTCCTGGCAGGACCGGCTCTGATTTCCAGGCCCCAGCTCTACTGCTGGAGGCGACATTAGAAACTACACCCTGGGGTTGGGGGTGCAGTGGCCAGGCAGGGCTGCCACGAGGAGGTGCTTCCTGGGCATGTAAAGCGGGTGGCATTCCCGTGGAGGTGGGAGAAAGGTCCTCAGGGCAAAACATCCAAAGGACAACAAGAAAGAGGTGCGAGCCAGAGGTCACTGCTGGAGGTCACTATTGGTCACATCATGGCCCAGAGAAAGACTGAATTCCACCACGAAGCCCAGCCCGCCACCCTGATGGGAACTTCCAAAGTATTCTTGTGCCAGACTGAAATGAAGATTCCTGCTTTCACTGGGTGAGCCTTGGGGATTTGTTAGCTTCTTTTACAAAGGCAGATGGCTGGTTGAGCTGCTCAGCACTGTGGCAGAGTTAAGAGGGCTGTGGCTTTATTTTAGGCATCCTTTTCCCTGCAGGGAGAACCTCCACGTAAAGCTCTTACTCATTCTTGGCATCTGCTCTTCTGTCAGCCACTGAAGTGTAGGGAGAAGAAAAGCCCAGGCCAGGACGGTGGCAGGTGACCTTTGCCCTTGGGTCAAGCAGCTGGATGCTGGCTCCCATGAGCCAGCGGCATCCTCGGGTCATGGCCCCTTGGGTTGTGGTCCCCCAAAGACTGCCAAGGACACCTGGGAGGGCGCCAAGGGACCCTCTCGTCCCCACACCTTACCCACTTAAGAGTAAGAGGAGAATCTGCAGCATCCTGCTTTTTGCTCTTTATCTGGGGATGTTTCTGGAGTAGTTGGATCAGTGTGCAGGGAGCTGGGCCCAAGTGCGTGGGTACAGTGTCAGAATGGCTGGACACGCCCCAACCCTCTGCAGGTTTTCTTCCCCGCAGTAACAGCACTTACCCGAGTCTAGCACTATCCCCTAGTTCCTGCGTGGGTTGGCTGAGCTGGGAGGAGCCCTGTGGCTCAAAGGCAGATTCTTTGCCTTTGTTACCTTCTCTGGCTGTGGATTCAAACTGCCTGTAGCCTCTGAATGTCTGGGTTAGCTGGTCCAGATTTTTTTTTTTTATAGTCAGTAAAAATGGGGTTAAAAATCAAACATTTTAAGTTTGGTCCTTCTCTCTCTTCCTTGCTATCTCCACGGGAGGCATTTTGGATTCCTGATACAGCTTAACTTCTGTGGCTTGGTTCCCGTTGCAGGAAAAGTGGCAGGGAGGGGAGGAGAGACTGCTGTCTGAGTCTTCGCTGAGACTCGGCATGGGAGGGAAGGGGTAAAGCCAACTCTGAGATTGTTTTTTAGCTGAATGATAATTCTCCTGTAAAAATAATTGGGCGGGGGGTGGGTGTTGTTCGGGGAGTGTGTGTGTGTGTGTGTGTGTGTGTGTATGTGTGTGTGTGGTTTTTTTTTATTTTACAGTGGCTGTCTAAAGTATTTTCACAATACGTTTAGTAATCAGTGCTTTAAAAAGCAATGGTATCCTGTAAAGTGGGAATTCCAGTTCTAGAGCTTGGGATGCGTCCCACATCCATGGACGAAAGGTCCCCATGGGCAGAAGCGCTGGAGTCGGGAGAGCCGGTGGACCCGCGTCTAAAGCAGCTTGCCTGGGTTTTCATTTCAAATGGGATACAGTATTTTTTTATTACGGAGCCATACTTTTTTTTAAAAGTTTGAGATCTGAATGTGATTTCTAATTGTATCAGATGTTAATGTTTTAAAACTATAACAAAGTTTAAAATTTCTACTTTTTTGGTTTCTTTTTTTCATTTACTTTAACTGTTCTTTTATCTATTAAATGTTGTATGTGGATGGGGAAGTTTTGTTTCTCCTCTTAGCGTTTGTTTCTATAACCAGAAATAAAATTATATATTAAAGAAATGACACCTAGTCGCCAAGTGGTCCTTGCAGGTGGGTGCCAGGGGAGGGACAGATGGATGGACAGACAGCCTGGACACACAGCCCCCCTCTCCCTGCAGTGAGGGAGCCTCAACCCCAAGGTGCTCTGGAGGCTGAGGGGCAACTCCTGGGGGGCTGTGCTTCCTCCCGCCTCTCCTCAGCATTGGGCTCCTGGGAAGAAGCAGCTGTCCGGAGAGACATGACTCCGTAGGTGCCCATGATTGCTGGAGATGCCTGAGCCCCATGCGTGCTCTGAGCTGGAGTGTGTGAGGACAGCACACACCTACCCCTCGGACATGGGAGGAAGGCGCCAGCCGTGCTGTCCCCTGCCTCGTGCAGGCTCACAGCGGGACACGGGCCCTGGGCACAGATTGCCAGGATTATCGGCTCCCCAGCTCCCTTCCACAGCTCCTCGGGGTCCTCTGGGTAACCCACAGCACATAGCCTTGCTCGGCCGCTGGCTCCTGTCTCTCCATCCTCAACACCAGTGGCCTCGCCTCAAGGAGCTGCAGGGGCACCGCCAGGGTGCCTCAGAAGCATGTCTGGAAGCTGCCCAGGTACTGCCTAGGCCTCAGCTCCTCTCTCCTCATCTCCCACCCTGGCGTCTTCTCGATGTTTATCCCTTCCTGACCTCTCAAGAACATTCCACCCCACTACTCATACTGCTCTGCTGCCAGAACCCAAGGCTTCTTGGCCCAGCCAGGGCTCATGGTTGCCCACTGAATGAATGACTCTGCAGACTTCCTTTTTAAAATAAAAATATATTTTTGATGCATAATAATTACATTCATCCTGGGGAACCGGTCCATACGCATGTCACATCATTTTTACTTCCCATCCCTTCCCTGTTGTCTCCCCATCCCAAACCTCCACAAACTTCCTTTTCTGCTCCACTACCAACTGAGTTTGGGTCACCCCACGCCCAGTAGAAACCTGGTGTTGCCCCTGATCTTTCTCCGGTCCCCAAATCCCACCCCTGAATGGTGACCGAATCTACCATCATCCTCTCTTGCTCAGCACCCTTCTCCCTCTCCATCCACCCACCACCTCGCGGCCCCACGAGGCAGGCGGTCATGCTCCCCTCTTTGCCTTGTGCATGGGCAGCCCCTCTGATGCCCTCAGCCCATCTTAGGCCCCAGTCTCCGCGGGAGGCCTTCCTTCTGTACTGACGCTACCCACTGCAGGCGGCATAACGTTTGTCATGCGGGTTGTGGCTGCTGGAGTATCGTCCAGGGCGGCACACACTGTGCAGGTGGAATCCTATCGCCAAGGCCCAGCACAACCCAGGCAACCAGCACATGTAGAACAGAAACTGGCATCCGCTCAGCCCGGTGCCTCACTTGATAAACACAGTGACGTCCTATGATTGTGGTGGGGACTGAGTCAGACTTTTAGAGCAGTCCATACGGTCCATGATCTACTCTAAACAAAGGAAGTTTTAAAACAAACATTGCTAGCCAGAAACACTGGCGCACTTCTTCAGTGTCAGCACTAGGAGGCTGAAGCAGGAGGATCTCAAGTTAGTGCCCTGCATGAGCAACGTAGGAACTCCGACACTGTCTCAAAATTTTAAAGACAGAAGGTGAGGCTTGGGGATGTACTTCAGTCAAGCCTTAGCTTCAAACCTCAGTTCCATCCCCCAAACAATAATTTAAAAAAATACACTAACTGCCTAAGCTGCCTCGGAAAGTGGCCGGACTCTCGTCCCAGCTGCAAGTCGCAATCTGTGAGCCATTTCTCGGCCATAATCCACACGGGGCCCGGACACTTTCTTGAATCAGAAATCCGAATGGGACAAATGTACAGGGGCACTTTGCAGCCAAGACACCTCCCGCGCCAGACTCCTCCGCAAGCCTTTCGGCGTCAAGGTGTTCCGGGGAACTAGGGTTCCGGGGTCCCAAAGTTCCGAGGGTACCCGGGAGTTTGCCAGGACCCACCACAAACCAGGCGCTTCCGCTCCCGCCCCATGATGCTCTGTGCCAAAGCCAATTGGCCGGCGGCCCCTCCACCAACATCCCCTCCCCGAGGCACGCCCCGCTCACGTGATGCCACACCACGTGACACGAGACCGGAAGCCGCGGGCTTCGGCCCTGAACCTGTGTGTGAACTCGGCATTCCCGCAGAGATGTTCTCGGCGGGGGCGGAGAGTCTGCTCCATCAAGCTAGGTGCGCGGCTGGCCCCCGCACCCCTGCCTCGGGCCGGCGCGGCGACTTGCTGGGGCCCGGCCGACCGGTTCCAGAGAACTGGGCGGGACGGAACAGCCGCCGGCCCGGCGCGGGTGAGGGACGCGGGAGGAGACGAGTGAGCAGGAGCGGCGTTGCCGGAGGAGCGACGGGAGGTCCAGGGCGGAGGGAGCGGGCCCGGAGCTCGACCTCGCGCTGCGGGGGGGGGGGCCTGCGAGGGATGTCACGTAGAACGGCTGCTTTCTGCTCCCAGGCCGGCTCTGGACTCCCACTAACTAGTCTGTGTCGCCTTCCAGTGAAGGAGGCCGAGATATGATGCTCGTTTAAGGAAGGAAATGCAGCTGGAACCCCAAGGTCGTTGGTAAACGCAACGAACCTGAAAGAGCAAACGAACCAGCCAGGATTGAGAGCTGCACGAGTTGGTGGGAAAGACCAGTGGCCGAGGGCCCAGAGGTTGTAGTGAGCAAGGGCCTGGGGCAGACTCAGGGCTGAAGTCTTGGACCAGGACAAAACGGATCAGAGTAACCCGAGAATCTCTCAGGTTTTCGCGGAGGTGCCACACACCCTCCCCTTGTGTCCCGCACAGGGCACCCTGCTTTCATGAGCAGGTGCGTGTGCAGATACCTCACTGATGACTGCATTAAATGAAAAAGACATGCATTCCACTCGCAATGTGACCTGCTCGCCCCAGACCGCTGGCAAGGGACAAAACCTCACAGAACACTATTCCCAGCTCACGTTCTACCCACAGCTCCTCTTGGATAGGGTTTGGACGGGCAGTGACCTAGCAGGACCTAACTAGTTTCCACGGTATGCTTCAAGCTGTGGTTTCTGGTGTCGCTTCTGATAGAAGTAACTAAGGTTTGAGAGGAAATTTCAGTTTCCTTTCGAAAGTTTCTGAGGTGTGGGAAGTAAGGGTGGAGAAGGGAATCGGAAACATGTCTGAGCTGAGTAGTAAATGAAGGTAGGAAGTGAGTGTGGTGCACAGCAAGGCCCCGCCTTGGCTTATTCTCACAGAGGACCCGCACAAAGGGGCAGAAGCAAGAGAAATGGCCTGACAGCTGGAGGAAGAGGGTACAGCCCAGCGGCCCAGCCTTGGGAGCAGCGGGAGGGTCGGCAGGAGTGGCTTGGGGGCAGTGGGGAGCTGGGGGAGGGGAGGGCAGGCTGGCAGTTGAGAAGCCTGAAGTCTGGAGAGCATATATGTATATATGAGTTACGCTGGGATGCAGAGTATGTCCATGCTGGCAGTGATAATTACAATTGTCAAGCCAGTGGGTTGCTTCTTTTTCAGTCTCATTTAGCATTTGGGATTCAGCATCATGACCCCAGTTAAAAAGCTGGCCCCCTTTCTCACCAGTTCCTGAGCTCCAGCAGCTGCTAAGTAGCTCAGGATGGCTTTGAACTCACTATGGAGCCCAGGCTGGCCTCAAACTCACGGTGATCCTCCTGTCTCAGCCTTCTGAGTGCTGGGATTACAGGTGTGTGCCATCATACCCAGCCCAAATGAGACTTAAAAGTAGTCAGTTTTAGTTCTGCTTCTGGAATACCAACTGGAATGGGTGATGTCTCTACAGGGATTGTAGCAAACTAAGTGATGGGTTTCAGTCTCAGCGTGCCTTGAATTGACCTCAGGGTGTCCTTGGCTGAGGGAACAGTGACCTCACAGCTCCCCACACTCTCTTCTAAGTGGGGACTCCCCTCCCCACAGCCAGGAAGTGACTGGGACCGTGGTCAGATGCTGGCCAGCTGCCGACACCCTTTTCTTGCACAGGGAGATCCAGGATGAGGAGCTACAGAAGTTCTGCTCCCGGGTCAGCAAGCTGCTACAAGAGGACCTGGGACCGGCCACCGTGGACGCTCTGCAAAGGCTCTTCCTCATCGTCTCAGCCACCAAGTATGCCCGCAGGTGAGTGCACAGCCAGTCCTAGGCAGAGGCAGTGCCTGTGCCCTGTGGCATCTGAGCCTCTGTTTACTCAGACAGTTGCCCAGGGTCCTTACGAGGAAGTATTCTGTCTCCTTGCCCATGGGCCCAGACTGGCCTCCGTGCCACGGGCATGACCTGTGGCCCACCTGTGTCTCTCCCTCCAGGCTGGAAAAGACTTGTGTGGATCTGCTGCAGGCCACCCTGTCGTTGTCCACATGCTCTGAGCAGATCCAGGTCCTCTGTGCTGCCATCCTGAGAGAGACGTCACCCACTGACACCCTGACCCTGTCCTGTGATCACACCCAGAACCCCCATCAGCTGAGCCTGGTGGCGTCTGTGCTCTTGGCCCAGGTAACAGTTGTCCACTGTGCATGGTGGCCATCTTGCCCTGGTGGTCTTGGAGCTCTGGGGGAGCCCAGGCTCTGTGTGGACCTGCTCCAATGCATGGCACCCCAGTGCCCAGAGAATTCTAAAACAACCTGCGACTGCCTACTCTCTCCCCGGCTCCTTGGAAAGTGCCTTCCTGGGACTCTGTTGAAGGCTAGTCAGGCCGTGGGTTTGGGCTATGCCATCCCTAGACACACGCAGTGGCGGCATTGGTGAGGCTAAGGGAGCAGTGGCAAGGGTCTGCTGTCCGGCGTTCCCAGCCATCTGCCATGCTGCTTTGACAGGGAACAGACAGGACTTTCACTGAGAAGAAGTACCCTTGACAGCAAGCCAGGGTCTGCCCTGAGGGGCCTGTCCACACCAGGCCTGTCCCCTCAGCAGGTGCATCCCAGAAGCAGGGTAGCCTTGCCGTTTTGTGACCAGGAGAGCGCCCACTGACCAGCAGCCTCGGGTTCTGCCATGGCTGCCCTCACAGGTGTGATAGCATAGAGTAGCGTAAGGAACACCTGCCTCTGTCTTGCTGTCCCCTGCCTCCTGAATCGTTTAGGAACATGGAGCCTAGGACATTTCTGCCTGCTTTGCTGCATTTACCTCAGACTCGGCCTCCTGGCAGCTGCTCATGGAGGAGACCAGGCTGTTTCCTGTAGTCCCCAGCCTGGACCAAGCTGTCCCTTTGTCCTCATCAGAGCAGCTCAGTCACATCCAGGCCAGGAAGTTTCACCGTTCCTGCTGCAGGCAGCTTCTGCACACTGTGCCCTCAGCACTGCGGCAGGGGCAGTGCAGGATGCCCAGCATGTGGTTCAGGCACCCTGGGGCTGGGCCAGCGGCCTGTGTGAAAGGAGCTTCTTTCCTGCCCTGCACTTGGGCTTCTCAGCAGAGCAGGTGGAGGCAGACTCACTTCCACCCTGCAGTTCTTTGAGTCATGAACAGTTACACTGGCTATAGGCTCAGCATCAGGATGGGTGTCAGAGGTGGGGTGCTGGGGGCTGTCTGCTGCTGTAACCCTGACTGGTGCGCTTCCATGCTGGGTGCCCTGCACCTGTGCAGACCACACAGCCGGGTCCCTAAATGACCTGGCAGCGCTGTGGCCACTGCCTCCCTGCTGGTGCAAGGTGACCCAGCCTTCTCGTTCATTTCCTTCTCTAGCCTGGAACCAGCCCCTTTCCCTCAGGAAACACAGTTCCCTGAGTTGAAAGCGGTATTCAGAGCCCACAGCCAGACACCAGTGGTGATCCACACGGCTGCTGCATGGGGCTCCCGAATGCTGCTGGGGAGCCATGTATGCGTGTGGGTTTGATATCTTACCTGTCACGAAGGTTCCATTTCACCTGCTGGACTTTAAGAACATAGCCAGTGATGTGAAAGTTCAGTGCAGAGGGCAACAAGGCTGTGCCCCCCAGCCTGACTGGAGGACGTCAAATGATCGCAGACCATCCAGGCGCAGCGTGCCTGCCGTGAGCACATGTGCGTGAGCAGGTGCCCTAGGATGGCAGTGCCCTGGACGAAGAGGGACAGTCAGATCAGAGCCAAGCCCAGCCCAGATTCCTCATCGTGGGCCTGATTATTGCCAAGGGTGCTGGGTCCTGGAACCTTCCGTCCTGGACCCCACAGGGGTGTCTTCCTCCAAGGGTGGTGTCAGGGACGGGTGTTCTTCAGGGTGCTTGTTGCACACTTGTGAAGCAGGGCACATGGGCCGAGTCAGTGCCTTGGTGCTTGCCTGTGTTTGAAGGGTGACAGAAGAGAGGAGGTGAGAAGCGTGGGGCAGCGCGTCTTCACCGTCCTGGAGAGCCGGCAGCCTGAGGGGCCCAGTCTCAGGCCCCTCTTGCCCGTCCTGTCCAAGACCATGGGCCTTGCCCCAGGGATCCTTCAGGAAGGTACGAGGGCCCTTCACTGTGTAGGGTCTGTGCTCCCAGCTCCTTCCTGCCAGTGTCCTTGGGAGGGGGCGGGTGGTCTCCTGGTCAGGTTGGGCCCAGGGAAGACCTTGGACATGCGGTTCTGCAAGACTCAGTTTGCTGCATGGGGTCTGGGACTCTCTGGGGTTTAACTGTTTCACTTAACAGTACCCCTGCCTTCCCTCACCCCTGCAGACCAGGCCAGCCTGCTCAGCAAGCGGCTAGTGGACTGGCTGCGCTATGCCCGAGTCCAGCAGGGGGCCCTGCACTCTGGGGGCTTCTTCTCCACACCCAGGGCACGGCAGGTGAGTCAGGCTGCTTCCAGCCCTCGGTGAGCAGAAATCCCAAACCGACTTTCCATCTGGTGCCAGCAGCGTCCCTCGTCGTGTGGCCCTGGGGCTGTGTGGTTGACACTCGTGGCCTGCATGGTTGCAGGGCGTGTAGCTGACATGTGATCTGGGGTTGATATGCTGTCTCCATGTCCTGGGGTGGCCCTGGCCTCCTGAATCTGGAAGGCAGTGAACAGGGCAGAAAGTGCTGGTCTCTGGGCTGCCACCCCTGGGTCAGACTGGACCGGGGACCCCTCCACCCTCCTGAGTAGCTGTTGAGCCTGTCAGCCTTGGCCCCAGGAACCTGCAGCCCCGCCTCTCCCTCCTCCCACAGCCAGGCCCCATCACCGAGGTGGACGGGGCAGTGGCCTCGGACTTCTTCACGGTGCTGTCCATGGGCCAGCACTTCACGGAGGACCAGTGGCTGAATGTGCAGGCCTTCTCTATGCTGCAGGCATGGCTGCTACTCAGCAGCCCCGAGGGCGCAGGCACCCCGGATGCAGGTGCGCCAGGTCACAGGGTGGGAGGCAGGTGGGCCCAGGGTAGGGTGCAGCTCACCATGGGGTCACATAGCTAGGCAGTGACCCACAGAGGCCTGCTGCTCAGGCCCAAGCTGAAGACCTTACCCTGCACTGCTGGCCTCCTGGGCCAAGCCTCAGTCTGCACCTGAGGCCTCTTTAGACATAACGTGCTGGTGACCCTCCTGAGGTGTGCACAGAGGGGGCGTTTGAGGCAAATGTTTGGGACAGCCTCACTGAGTGCCCCCTCATCTGCAAACTCTTGGTTTATAGAAAAAGCCACTGGCAGCCGAGACCCCATGGCTGTATAGAGGGAACTGGACTTAGGCCCACAGTTGGGGGAAGACTGCCAGGCACAGTGGCCAGGCCCCAGGGCCCTGTGCTCTTTGGGACCTGGCCGCAGCGGGTCCAGTTCCCTTCCTGTCTGTCCACAGAGCGGCTGTGGGTGGCTGGCTCTAGGGTCACAGGCGGCCCTGCTGAGCCCCTCTTGTCCCACAGAGGACAGGTCTGAGCTGGAGGGCTCCACTCTCTCCGTGCTCTCTGCTGCCTCTGCTGGCCGCCAGCTGCTCCCGCAGGAGCGTCTAAGGAAGGTGGCCTTTGAATACTGCCAGCGCCTCATCGAGCAGAGTAACCGGCGTAAGTCCCCAAACTGGCATCGGTGCTGTGCCCCAGGTCCATCCCACAAGGTGGAGACCTAAGCAGCAGACCTTGCTTAGCTCCTGCTCTGAAGCAGAAAAAGTTCCTAGTAGCTTGTTCAGGATGGAAGCCTCCATTCCCAGGATGACTCCAACAGCAGGCCCGACCTGTACCCCTACTCACAGGCCCTGCTGCGTCCTGCCATATCCTGTGCACACCCGGCCCCACCTGGTACCCTCTCCCGTCCATCCTCTTCCTCTTTCCGCCTCCAGTTTCCAGAACAGGCTACCTTCTCCTGGGGCTGTTTGGTGGCTGGGTAGAGAGCGATAGCTGGCTTTTTCCTGCCCCCAGGAGCCCTGAGGAAAGGGGACTCCGACCTGCAGAAAGCAGTAAGTGGCCAGGGCAGGGTGGCAGGGACAGGGCAGTGTTCAGCCCCTCTGATGCCAGCCCTGTCCCCGCAGTGCCTGGTGGAAGCTGTGCGAGTGCTGGACACAGTGTGCCGGCAGGACCCCTCCTTCCTGTACCGCAGCCTTTCCTGCCTCAAGGCGCTGCACGGGCAGCTGGGCACAGACCCAGGCAGTGAGCGGGCACTGCTGCCGCTCGCCCAGTTCTTCCTCAACCACGGTGAGCCTGGTGCCCGGGACGGGTGCACTCAGCTAGCAGAACTCCTCCCGAGGGAATGACCCCTGTCATTTCTCCCCGTGCGGTTAGCTCTGGGCAGTTGTTACCCTCACATGTGCATTAAACAGAGAAACAAAATGTGGTGAACTTTATGTCAGGCTGAGAATGCTCCTCGCTGCATCTTTGACCCATGAAACCCAAAAGTGAAGGAGCTGACACCTTCCTAAGCGTGTTTCCCAGGTCTGTGTTCTGGCGCACCTGATCTGTGGCTGAGTCCAGCTCAACTAGATCTTACAGTCGGGAGCATTTCTAGAGGTCTGTGGTGTCCTAGAGGCACAGATGGCCATGGGAACTTGGCCAAGACACCAGGGAGTGAGGCTTGACTAGCAGAGATGCACTGTCTCACTGCAAGGGCATGGTCGTGCATCCCCAACACTGGGAGGCTGATGCAGGAGGATGTCAAGTTTAGACCAGCCTGGGTAAGTTAGTGACTTAGGGAGACTAGACCCTGTCTCAAAATAAAACATAAATAAAGGGCTAGGATGTAGCTCAGTATAAAGACCTGGGTTCAATTCTCCAGTCCTGAAAAAAAAAAAATAGTTTCTACAGCAGGGTTTCCTGCCTACTGCCCTGATGGTCTGGCCCCTGGCTTTCAGGGGCAGCAGCTGCCGTGGACGCAGAAGCCATCTACCAGCACCTCTTCAGCAGGCTCCCTTCAGAGCGCTTCCATAGCCCCATGCTGGCCTTTGAGGTCGCCCGCTTCTGCCGGGACAACCTTGCCCTGTTCGACCCTCACCTCCTTGGCCTTTTGAAGCTGAGCTTTCCTAACCTTTTTAAGGTCTGTGTGGTTGTCCTCTGGGGCGTGGGCAGGGATGGGACACGGGGTGCAGGGGGAGGAGCGAGGGCGCAGGAGTGTCTGTGGGCGCAGGAGGCACTCGGCCCGACCCGGGGCTTGTCCTTGGAAACTTTGTGTAGGTTGGCTGGCTGGGGGAGGCCTGGCTTGGCACATTCAGCCTTCAGTAAGAAGTGAAGGATCTGTACAACCCGAAGAGAAACCAGAGTATGCATTCAGCCTTCAGCGCCGGTCTGGCACGTTTTACTCATGCACGGCTTCTTAAACCCTCTTGGAGACGCACAAAGTGTGATCAAAATATACAAGTGTTTAAATTTGGAAAAAAAATTATTGTAGTGAAAGATACATTGCCATGTATCCCCCTCAGACTCCCTCCTCTTGCTCCAAACACACTGACCCTGTTGTTCTTGCATCTCCGGGGCAGTTCTGGAAGCCTTCTTTCCCTAGCGTCTTTGTGACGGGTGATCAAATACGCAGTGAAAGCCACTGCCAGGTGCCATCCAAAGGAAAGGCAGGGTGTAAGCATATCCCAGTGAGCCCTCAGGCACCTTAGCCTCCAGATCCGGCACTGTGCTGCTTCTGGCTCTTCCCCAAAGTCAAAATGATCGTGAGTACATTCAGGACATTAAGGCAGCCACAACAGTGCAGCTAAAGATAAAAGAGGACTCCTGGAATGTTTCCAGAAGTGGCGAGAACAGTGGGGTCAGTGAGTTTGAAGTGAGGGAGATTTTAGAGGGATTAATAGCACTGCTTCTTTTATTGTAATTTTAAAAAAATTTAACATTCACCTTATTTTTGATCATGTCTCATAGTCCTTTTTCTAGAGGAAAAAAATAACGAGCAAGAAATGATCAGTTTGTTGGCACCAGGGTGGCCAAAATTTTGTGAAAACAAAGGAGAAGCAACGGGAGGGACTGTGTTGGACTCCGTGGGCACAGGAAGCAGGAAAGACGCACAGACCGGGCTGAGTCCCACGTTCGTGGGCTCTGAGCCGCTCTCTGTCTCCGCAGTTCCTGGCTTGGAACAGCCCGCCCCTCACTGCCGAGTTCGTGGCGCTCCTCCCTGCTCTGGTGGACGCCAGCACGGCTGTGGAGATGCTGCACTCCCTGCTGGACCTGCCCTGCCTGACAGCCGCCCTGGACCTGCAGCTCAGGTGGGCTGCCCTCCTCACCGTGCCCAACCCTGCACCTGCTATATGTGGCCCGCAGAGCTGCCCGAGGCAGAGCCCATGTCTGAGGTGTTCACTGCCCCCCCGAGGGCAGCCCCTGATCCCTGTACCTCGGCCTGTCCTGAGCGCAGCAGGGGGGCCTCTCTCAGGCCCTGCCGCAAGACCCTTCCCTGGCCCCCGAGGACCGTGATGTTGCAGTGATGTTTCCCTGAGCAGTGGATGCCTTAGGGTCGGATGCCAGAAGCTGTGTCCCCATAGAGCTTGGGCCTCTGTCCCACCCACAGGTCATCACAGATGCCATCTGAAAGGCCGCTCTGGGACACCTCCCTCAGGACCCCTGGCTGCCTGGAGGCCTTCCGGGACCCGCAGTTCCAGCTTCTCTTCCAACACCTGCTGCGCACCAAGGCCAGCGGCTCCACAGAGAGGTTAGGGCCCTGGGGCTGGGGCCACAGGCGTGACAGTGAGCCAGGCCGCTGTCACCAGCCTGGGGCTTGCTGCAGGGTCCATATTGAGGCCTGGGTGCGCAGGACTGTCCCCATCCCAGGCCTGGGAGGCAGCTGTGGTCACATGGTTTCGTCTGCTGGGTAAAGAGTATGTGTGCAGTGCTTCCACCTGCCCGGCAAGCCTCAGACCCTGCACAGAACTTTACAGAGGAAGAAACAAGGACACCCAGGAAACTGGAGGGTGGGGATGGCATGTGGCCCTGCACTCAGCGTGCAGCCCACACCTGCCTGTCCCCTGGGTTCCACTGAGCCCCTTGGGAGCCTGTAGTCCCTGGTGCAAGTGAACAATGCTGGTGAGGGGAACTGCTGATAGCCATGGTGCCGTTCCCTTCTCTCCGGTTGGCTGTGGGATCACAGGTGGGGTAAGTATGAGGACACTTGGTGGCTCTTTGTGTCCCCAGGCTGATGCCACTCTATCAGCTGCTGCAGCCCATGGCCAGCTGTGCCCGGGTGGCCCAGTGTGCCCAGGCGGTGCCGACCCTGCTCCAGGCCTTCTTCTCTGCCGTGACCCAGGTGAGCTGGCTAGCCATGCCTTGTGCCCGAGGCACCTCACACAGCCAGGGAGCCTGGCTCAGAGCAGGGACCATGGCACTGCCCTTGACCTCTGCGGAAGGCCAGTCCTGCACACTGTCCGTGGCTCGGGGAGACGGGGAAAGTGCCACACACCACAGCCTCATCCTCAGGACGGGACACAAGCTAGTGACACTGAAGTGTGGCCTGGGCCCTCCACATTCCTCTGGCCCTGTGGTTCCTGCCTGGTGGCACCTAGGGAACTTCCCATGTCCTCATGAGGTCACAGCTGATCCACTGTGGGGCCAGAAGCACTTTTGGCCCAGTGATACTGAGAAAGCTGCAAGAGGGAGCCACAGAGCAGAAGTGGGGCTTCCTCCCCCTGTCCCCGAGCTCCAGAGGGGGAGGATGAGGAGTTTTGTAGCCCCTCAGCCACTCGCTCATCCCATATTGGCCTCATCTCCCCAAGGGCTGCAGAAGATAGTGACATTTGGGGTTAGGTGGACTGAGAGTCCATCTGTTGCCCTTGTCCACCAGGTTGCTGACGGGGCCCTGACCAACCAGCTGGCGCTGCTGATCCTAGAGAGAAGCAATGCACTCTACCAGGTCCCACAGTACGAGGCCCATGTGCACAGGTGGGTTCTTGCCACCTGCAGCCAACCAGGTGCACCAGTGCCCAGCACAGGCCAGGACCCTCAGCACTGTCCCCTTTCCCGGCTGCCCCCAGCCATCTCCCTCCTGCTGCTTTCAGGTCAGCCCAGGGCCCGGCCCCAGGGCTCCCCTCAGTCCAGAGTGTGCTCTTGTCCTCAGGGCTGGCTAAGGCCCTCTTCCACACTTTCCTGTCCTGTTCTGTCCTAAACGCCTGATCCACACAGGCTTGTCCTCAGCCTGGGACCGAGGACGGCACAGATCAGCCTTGTCCCTGGTGAGCCAGCAGCCCTCCCCGGCTGGGGACCATCAGGATGAGCATCAGCCGTCAGCCTGCGCAGGCTCTCAGCTGGGCCCTCAGCCTCGCAGATCGTGCTCAGTGAGCTCCACTCTCGGCAGGGTGCTAAGCTCCTGGTTCCTGGCCCTGTGCAAGCAGAAGCCATCCCTGGTGCTGGAGCTGGCGAGGGAGCTCCTGGAGCTTGTGGGCAGCGTGAGCAGCATCCACAGCAGAGCGGGCATGTTCATCTGCGTGGTGAGTGGCATTAGCCCTCCTGCGTCCCACAGCACAGGGCCTGGGCACACTGAGCTGCTCTCCTGACCTAGGTGTGGGCCATCGGCGAGTACCTGTCAGTGGCCTGTGACAGACGATGCACTGTGGAGCTGATCAACAAGTTCTTTGAGGCCCTGGAGGCCTTGCTGTTTGAGGTCACCCAGTCCCGCCCCTTGGCCAGCACACCCCGGTGTCCACCCCAGGTCATCACAGTGCTCATGACTACGCTGACCAAGCTGGCCTCCCGGAGCCAGGACCTCATCCCCAGGTACCGAGTCAGGGCACTGAGAGGGGAGCCCCACTTTCCATGGGGAAGCTTCTGAGGTCTTCCCTGGGCCCGTCATGAACTGGCCTCAGCAGCACAAGGGTTCTGGCCAGACACGGCAGCGTGGGCCATGGGAGCGGGCTGGGCAGTGGGCAGTGGGCACTGAGCTGAAGCCAGGCTAGCTGGATGCTCTGCGGGACTGGGCCCCTTCACACAGACTGTATGAGGGGCACTTTCTGTATGAGGGGCACTGTGAGCGGATGGGCTGGATCTCCCTCACCACCCCGTCCCCAGGGTCTCTCTGTTCCTGTCGAAGATGAGGACCCTGGGCCAGAGCCCAGCCACCAGCTCTGTGCACAGTGAGGAGGACGCAGAAGCCATCCGCACACGGGCCACAGAGCTGAGGAACCTGCTCAAGATGCCCAGCGTGGCCCAGTTTGTGCTCTCGCCAAGTGCAGAGGTGTGCCAGCCCCGCTACCACTGTGACACCAACACGGCCCTGCCCCTGGCCCTGCGCACAGTCACCCGATTCGTGGAGAGGGAGGCCGGCTTCTTGCCAGGGTGACTGGACCATGACCCAGTGGACACTGACCAGGTGGATTCCAGCCATAGATAAGGGCCTGGGGCCGCCAGCCTGATACTGGGTCTGAGCCACCGGCTTTGGTGATCAGCGAGGAATGGAGCAGCAGGGGCCCCCCTGGGAGAGAAGAGAGGGCTCGACCCTGAGGGACGCCTCAGCCTGTCCTCTTTCCAGCTTTCTGGGCTTTGTCTTCTAACCCTGCCCCGGGGCTCCGCTGAGCTGCCCCTTGGAGGAGCTGATGGATGGCCTTGGCCTTTTCTCAGGCTGGATGGAAGCCAAGCCGTGTCCTGCTGTTCCTTATTTCTGGACAGTTCTGGGGCAGGGAGAGATGTAATAAAAATAAAGCTCCTTACAAACTCTTGTGCATAGTCAGGTCTCTTCTCTCTGCCTGCATGCTGGGGAGAGAGCCAGGGATCCCATGGATGGCAGCGCTGGGCATGGCAGGGCCAGGCCTGGTTCCTTCCCACTCCTTCACTGGGACGGGGCATCCCTCATCCGGACCAGCATGGGTCCAGCTCTGGGGCGCTCTACGGCTGAGCTAGCCCCAGCCCGTTTTTTGAGGCAGAGTCTTGACACATCACTGGGCTCGAAGTTTTGATCTGCTTCAGCTTCCCAGAGGCTGGGATTAGAGGCATGCCACGTTTGTGATGAGACAGGGTCTCAGCTAAGTTGCCCAGGTTGACCTCCAACTCAGTCCTGCCCCAGCCTCCAGAACAGCTGGGAAGCCAGCGTGATGCAGACATAACTCGTCAGGGCCAGGGATGTGGCTCAGGCATAAGCGCCTGCCTGGTAAACACAAGGTCCTGAGTTCGATTTGTGGTACCAAAAACAAATTGATGAGAAATAGCTCATCATTGGGTGGGAAAAGGCAGTGGGAGTGTCCTGAGTTACACCCGCATGTGCTCCGCCTTCCACTTCACCACAGGTGGCGTGGAGGTGGGGGAGAGCGGGGCCAGGCCTTGGCAGGTGGGCCGCAGGCAATGGCCTCTTCCTTTCCCAGGACTCGGCTCTGCCGAGTGAGGCCCAGTCTCTCCCTGACCTCGCCTGGCTGGAGGCACAACCACCCTGGGCTTCTGGCTCACAGGTGTTGGCGGGCCGCATGCGGCTGCTGAATATTCCTTCTCAGCGCCAGGGTCTTGGATTGTTCTGCGAAAACTGGACGCCAAGCACCACGCGGAAATGGTGCTGAGTGTTTGACTCTTACGGCTCAGCCTGGTCAGAAAGCAATGGGGGGTGGCACCAGCCTGTGCCAGGGTCTGTTCTTCACTTCCACACGGTTCACAGCGTGCAGCCTCACGCGGTATGTCCGTCGAAACGGAGAAGTACTGGCTTAAAATAGAAGCCGTGGCTCCCCAGAGCACGGAGCCTGCCCTGGCCAGCAACAAGGTTCGGGCTGTGAGCCGAAGCTCTCACTTTTGAGAGCAAACACCACTTTCATTTTGAAGAACCACAGGCTGTCCAGATGGGTAGCTGGCGGTATCTGATAGGAAATGAATGAAGTCACTTCAAGGAAGAGAACCGAGAGTCTGCTGCCAGTGATAAAATCTGAGTTCTCAAAGTGCAAGTTGGAATGTTGAAGCTTGGGTGTCTGGTCTGTTAAACTTTCCTATCTAAAAGCAACAGTAGTGGTGATTTTCAAAAATACTGGGATTTTTTAAAATACTGTATGAGGTCTTCAAACCTCATGTCTCTTAAATGGCTCCACCTTTTTATCTCTGGGTTTAATTCTGGCTAAATCAGACTTTTTTCCAGTTCACTAATCCTCTCTCCTTCTGTATCTAATTGTCTATTTAATACTTTGTTGATTCCTAAAATTTCAGTGACTGACTAGACTGTTGTGAAGGTTGCACAGCTCTATATACTAACACCCATGGAGCTGTGTGATGTAACTTGGCAGATCATACGTAGTGTGAATTATATACCCGTTGTTAGGGTTTGTGTCTAGATGTCCTCCCAAAGCCTCCTGCTTTTTATTTTTATTTTTTTTTATTTTTTATTTTTATTTTTTTTTTTGCTTTTTCTCTGGTACCAGGAACCGAACTCACGACCTTGCGCTTGCCAGGCAGGCGCTTTGCCGCTGAGCTAAATCCCCAGCCCCGCCTCCTGCTTTTTAGATGGGGCTTTTGGGGAGGTAGCTGAATGTAGTTTGTGTATGATTCATGGTTCAGTGCTAGGACTAAGGGTGCTGGGATTGAGGGCGATTGCTAGATCAGTCCACTCTGGATTGGGACTGCCCTAATCCCAGCAGTCTGGATAAAATAAAAGGGGCAGAAAGAGGCTTGTTTCCCTCCTCTTCCCTCGGTGCTTCTGCTGTCTTCTGCTGCCGTGAAAGGCTGTCTTCTGTGAGGTCACCCTGCCTTGGAGCCTGCCCATTATGGACTGAAGTAAGTAAATGATTCTTCCTTTAACTGTGGGTGTTGGGTATTGTCTCAGCAAGGAGTAAAGTAACTAAGACACCAGTAAAACTGTTGCCAATTTTCAATAAGCATTGTTTTCATTTCTAGAAGTTCTGGTTGGCTTAGCTGTACTCATATATGAAACTAAATTCATGATAATCCTTGATGCGTGGCCTGCTCTGTTTCTGTTGTTTTAGTTCATGTTTGGGTTTTGTTTTCATGTTTTGTTTGAGACAGGGTCTCACTATGTAGTTCAGGCTGGCCTCAAATTCACAGTGATCCTCCTGCCTCAGCTTCCCGAGTGCTGAGACTACAGGCGTGCACCACCAGGACTGGCTTGGTCTTTGTTTTCTGATGCTGAGGCTCAAACCCAGGGCTGCTCACAAACTAAGTGGTGAACATGGAGCCAACCCTGGGCTCATCTCTGATGTGTGCCGAGCTCCCTTGTCTTTATTAGTCAGCAGGTGAAACAACATGATGAACCCACCCACCCCCCACCCCCACCCCCGGTGTCAGGACTGGAGACCTGGTGACCGCACATCTGCCTGTGTGCTGCTGCCTTCTTTTCCCCACTCCCTTTCTAAATCCTGAGTCGCCCTCCTGAAGGGCTTTCTTGAAATGTAAGAGTCCCTGCTCCCACATAAGTGGGGATCCCTCCAGATACAGTTTTCCCTTTGATTTATCTTTAGCATTATAAAATAGTATCACACTGCAGTCAACCTTTTAGGCCCGATTTTCTCTCTATTCAGATGCTGTGTTGACTCCCTCGCTCCGTGGCATCCATGTGGCTGTCCCACCCGTCAGAGCTGACAGCAGCCGGCTCCCAGCGCTAGCATCTGTTGCCTGCATCACCAAGATAACCTCCCAGTGGATGCGCCCGCTTCTGTCCTGGTCTCTCACATGACAGCCAAACTAACTCTATTAAAATTTAGTGAGGTCTTGTAACTCTTCTAGTAATAGTCCTGTCTGACCTAGACTAAAATCCAAAGTCCCCAGAACAGCCCCCAGCTGTGCGTGACTTGGGCCTCCGTCTGGCCTGAGTGCCTGCAACTTCCCACCGACTGCTTCCACCACACTGGTGTCCCTTCCTCTCCCAGGCATGTATGCTCCCCGCCCAAGTCCTGTGTTTGTTGCTCCCAGTGGAAGAGCTATCCCCTAGGTAGGCATACAGCTGATCCTCACAGCAGACCCTTCCATGAGTGACACTTTGCTCATGAGGCTCGCCCACATGCTGTATATTAAACAACACCCACACTGCCCGCCCCCCTCCGTCTCCACCTGCACATACCATCTTGTCTGCTCTACATTGATTCTCCTCTGCAGCACTTAGCACCAGCATGCTCAGTATTAATCCATTTATTTATTGTTGGGCTAAAAAAATTAGAACCACATTTCCAAAAGGTTCAGAAAGGATGCTGTCTCTTGTCCATTCATATGTTTGAATTGATTTCTGACTGCTGGATTTACGTATTACTGAGAGATTCATGCTAAGGCCCTTTATCATAGTGGATTCAATTCTTGTCTTCGTCTGGCCTTTGTTTTATATATTTTGAGAAAATGTTATTAGGTGCGCCCGGGTTTAGAACTGTTTCATCTTTCTGATGAACTTTTAATTACCTTGTACATCTGATATATCTTTGTCCATCCTTTTACATTTAACTTTTATGCATTCTTACATTTTACATTTGCCTCATAAATATTATGTACCTAGATTTCATCTAGCTTGACAATCCCTTTGTCTTTTTAACGTTAGAGTCCATTTACATATAGTATTACTGATAATTCTGGACAAATTTCTACTATCTTATCTAGTGCTACTTTTCTATTCGTGTTCTTTTTGAGGGGTTTTCTCCCTTTCTGCCTCCGGGTTTTTGTTTTTCTTACTATATCATGTTTCCTCTCTTAGTTTGAAAGTTGAATCCTCTTTCTAGTCTTCTAGTGTCTACACTTGAGATGTCAGCACCCACTGTTAACCAAGGCTAACCAAGCCTTGGCTAAAGCTAACCAATATCATTAGTATTCCCTAAGATAATGCGAGACCCTTAGCTTTTCCCTGTCACTCCTCCTCCTGGCTCACATGCAGTTAGTGACCTGGACTGCCCCGCTGCCTTTGCACTTAAATCCTCCGAAGTTAGATATTACTGTTGCTTTCCATAGTGGTTTACTATTTCCTTATATCTGTTTATTTGCTTACCATATACTCTTGGGTCTCAGACCTTCTATTGAAGGGGAAATTAAAATTTTAAATAAAAGCCTGACCAGGATGCCCGCCAAGACCAAGCAGACATGTCCAGCAGGTCCGATAGCATTTCTTCCTTTGTCCCTGCTGCCTTTGTATAGCTGATGGCCTTACAATGTAACTTAAAATGTAACGGGACATCTCTTCCTTTGTATTACCCATGCTTTGTATAACTGGGAGCTTTGAGATGTAACCTGAAATGCTTGAGCTCCTGTAGCAACCCAAGATGTCACCCAGCCCTCCAGTCATATGTGGTGACTCTGCTTTTGAACCTCCCCGCTGACTTTCCCTTTAAAAGCCCCAAAGCCCTGCTGGGCAGGGCTCTGACTCTTGGGGAGAGATCCTAGCCAGAAGCCGCTGGGTAATAAACTGCCTCCTCCCCTTCTCAGTGCTGTTTTTCCTGTGTTTGGTCTGTTTTCTGCAACACATCAGACACACTTCTCCCCTTGAAGCACAACTTGTACACATCTCTTCAGTGTCTCAGTAATAAACTCTGGTTTGTGCTTGTCTGAAAAGTATTTTAGACTTATCCTTTTTCTTGAAAGACTGGACTGCGTTTTTCCTGGCCGTCTGAAGAGACCATCCTGTGTGCGGTCCCACCTCTACTCTGGAGGCCGGCAGCCAGCTGAGGCGTCTTTTCCGGAGCTCTGTCCTGCTCCCTGGCCGATCTTCAGACCACCTCTGTCTCTGCACTCTGTAGCTTCACCATAATGCACTTAAAGGTGTACTCACTTGACTGATCCTGGCACTCACTGAGGATGTGGGCCTTTTCTCAATTCTCAGCCATTCTCTCTTTGTAGTGCTCTTCCCCTATTTTCCCTGTGTCCTTCCAGGACTCCAGCTAACATAAGGTGCACCTTCTTGTTCTGCGTCTCTCACCTTTTATTTTCATGTTTTCTGACAAACTTCCAACTCTCTCTTCCAGCTCAGTATCTTTTCATCTGTCTAAAATACTTAATCTTTTATCTGACTTTTTTGGGGGTGGTACTGGGACTTGAACCCAGGATCTACACTGAGCTACATCCCTAGCCCTTTTTGTTTTTTTGAGATGGGGGTTTCACATGTTGCCCAAGCTGGCCTCAAACTTGCAGTCCTCCTGCCTCAGCCTCCCAAGTAGTCCTTCACCTAGAGAAGCATCATAAATGCATACTTGGCTATGGCTTCGGGACTGGCTGTATGACTTGTCTGGCTAGCAGGGCAGTACAGAGGTGACAGAGGTGGGAGTGTGCTCCTGGCCCAGCTTGTCCCCTGCTTGTGTGCTGTTGTTATGAGACCAGGGTACGGCTGGTCTGTGGGACCAAGGAGGGCAGGAGAGCTCACTCAGAGCCACAGAGCTCACCACCAGCTGCAGTCGCACCTGCGGGCACCAGCTGTGGCAGAGCTGAGTGGGGAGAAATGCTTTGGCTTTCAGGATCACTCCTGTGACTTCCCCCCAGCACACTATGGTGCCGGCTGACTGCCATATAAATCAGTCTCTCTCTGCTTTGCCTCCTCATCTGGAAACGGTCTTGTGAGTTACACAGGCCATGCCCATGTGCGCCCAAGGGGCCTGGTATGTAGTAAGTAAGGTCTACATAATACCGTGGTTATGTGACTATTCCCTAGCCCGTTGTCCAGCTCTTTAGGAGCTCTGGAGTACTGAGGTCCCTCAGCATTTAACCGGGTCCCTCGATGAAGTCTGCCTGCTAGCTTGGGGCGGCTAAGACTCTGCCACCTCTCCACAATCACTGAAGCAGAGGACTGAAGGGCTGGGCCAGCGACCTGCCACCCTGTGTGCAGCTTCTCGGAACTTAGACCCTCATTTCAGTTTTGGGCTCTAAGGATTTTTTTTCTTTTAGGGCCAACCATGCACTTAAATGACTTTTTAAAAATATGCTTTACCGGGGGCTGGGGATTTAGCTCAGCGGCAAAAGCGCCTGCCTGGCAAGCGCAAGGTCGTGAGTTCAGTTCCCGGTACCGGAGAAAAACCACAAAAAAAAATAAAAATAAAAAAATAAAAATATACTTTACCTAGCATGTTAGGCAGCTGGTGGGGAGCCACCCGTTCAACCCCATTGAAAGGCCCATGCTTGCAAGCAGTGGCAGCACTGACAAAGGGCCTGGAGCAGATGCCCTGCACCTCCCTGCATGTTCAGCAGGGGGCAGCACGGAGCCCATGAGGCTGCAACTGGGGCCCACTCAGGACACTGCTCCTGGGCTCCGGGCCCTCCAGGTGTCCCCTTTTCACATGACGTGTCCTCTGCAGCGGACAGGCTGGGACCCCACTAGTCCCTGTCCCTAGGGTTTCCGTTCCTGTCCTGGCCACTGTTCTGTGCATAGCGAGACACGTAAGTCCCCTATACCCAGGCCGTGGAGCTGCGGGACCTGCTTGAGGTGCCTGGCACGTGCCAGGCTGTAGTCTGGCCGAGCACAGAGGTGTGCTGGCCCCGCTGGCCCCATGATGCCAACAACCCCTGGCCTTTGCCCTGCCCTGTTAGGCTGGCAGCCTGCCAGGGTGAGGAGACAGCGACTAGGTGTACGACAGCTACAGATTAAGTGCCTGGTATTAGGGCCAAGCCGCTGGCTTTGGTGCTCAGAGAAAAGGGCGGGGCAGCCGTGCACAGGGTGGCCTGGTCCTCAGCAACACTGCAGCTCAGCCAGTCCCCTTCCAGCCTTCCTGGGCGCTCCAGAGCCGTGTTCTGGGTACATGGCATGCTGAGCCAGGCAGCTAGAAGGTGGAGCTGCCCTGCTTGGTGGCTCTGCCCTTTTGGCTGCAAGAGAACTATGGTCTTCATTCTGCCTCTGGACAGGGAGAGGACAGGGCCATGTAGCGTTTCTACTGTGCTAACGCGGGAGTGCGGGGAGGAGAGGCTGTGCAGGACTACAGAAATGCCAGGCTGCAAATGGCAGAGCCCACCACTGCCCCCAGGAGGATAGGAAAGATCGTTTATTGAATCTATACTTCTCTGTTAAAGTCTTTACACATAAAAACTCTGTAAGAAACATTACCACTTAGTGTCCTCTGTCATATAAATAAAATATACAATGAGATGTACAAGAAGGACAGGCGTGTCCTAGTGAGGCCGCCACACAGGAACTCACTGGCGATTTGAAACTCGGTGATGGACAGCTTGAAAGAACTGGGGGGCGCCTGGCGGAGCAAGGTGCTGGGGGTGGGGTCCTGAGCCCCACCTACGGTGGGGGCGTGCGGTAGCGGATTTTCTTGGCTGTTTCCACATCAGACTTGGCAACCAAAAACCGCATCTTCTTGCCCCCGTGTCGGATCAGGTCCACAGCTCTGAAACCAACCAAGGCGGGAGGGTGATATGGAGACCCTGAGCGCGCGTGCCCCAAGGCCAGGACAAATCAGACTCCCTCCTACTCAGGGACCTCGAGGAACAGGGCGAGCCCTGCCCTCCTGAGGGTGCCCGGGATGGGTGGGAGCAGTGGTACCTCATGTAGCTCACACCCATCAGGCTGGTGCCGTTTGCCTCCAGGATCCGGTCTCCCAGTGACAGTCGCCCATCAGCTGCTGCAGGGCTGCCTGGGAGCAGGGTCTGGATGTAGAGCCCCGGCGCACCCAGGGCCGTGTGCTGGGGAGAAGCAGAGGATGCTGACACCCGATGTCTCCAGCAAGGACCCGCAGCCCCCGCCTCAGCACCTGCAGGTCCCAGTCCCAGTGCAGACTGTTTATTCAGTATGAGTATCAGATGTCTCACAAGAACTGGGCCCAGCGCTGCCCCCAAAGGCTGGGACAGACCTTGAAGGCCAGGTGAGCAAGCAGGGCAGCTGTAGGACCAGAAGGACCCTCCACAGCCATGGTCTCCTCCCCTGGCAAGGCCATGGCACCTAGCTGCACAAGC
Source organism: Chinchilla lanigera (assembly GCF_000276665.1). NCBI lineage: Eukaryota > Metazoa > Chordata > Mammalia > Rodentia > Chinchillidae > Chinchilla > Chinchilla lanigera. The sequence goes on along the minus strand of NW_004955460.1, from coordinate 10,989,437 downwards.
TGTGACCAGGCTGGACAGGAAGGGCAGCGGCAGCCCACGGCTTTGGGGTGGGCAGGGGAGGCCCGGGCCACTCACCATGCCGTCGATGAGGCCCATGCCCAGCCCCAAGGGGCCTCTCTCCAGCTCCACAGAGAAGACGTAGCAGAAGTCCTCAGTGCTGGAGCTGCCACTTGAGGGGTCCAGAGGAGACTCGTCCACGGGGGCCACTGTGTCTCCTGAGTGGGCAGGGAGGGGTGCAGGGGCATGAGGGGCCACAGGACTGGAGACCAGTGCCCACCCCAGAAGTCAGGACACAGGAGAGCAGACTGGACGGCAGCCAGGGTTCAGGTCGGGTCCACCTGCTGGCCGCACACAGTATGTCTGCAAGAGGGACCTCGTCCTCCCCACAGCTGTACCAGGACAGCGGCCCTCCCCTGCTCCTATGTGTCCCAGCAGAGCCTCACTGGTCTCTTTACTTCTGCCCCTTCCTCCTATTCTTCCTCCCCACCCTCCCTGTGGCTCCAAGCTCGCCTTTCCTAAGGTTCCCACACTGATCACACCCTGTCCGCAACCCAGCCACGCCCACCCACAGGCCAGGCCTCTCTCTCCATGGCGCTCATGCCCGCCAGGGCCTAGTCAGGAGCACACCTGTGCAGGTAGCTACCCCAGCCAGGCTCTGCCAGGGGATCCCAGCGCTCAGGGACCCTCAAGCTCAGCCCGAGCAAGGAGGACCCAGTGCTGCGCTCCTCCCTGGGCCTGGCTATGGATACACGTGTACAGCACATACCTAGGCCCACATGTGGTTACCCCCTCTCCTCCCAGCTTTCCCAGACTCCCAGCACACACCTGCTGGCCACAGCCCGTCACCTGCGAGACGCCCTCTACCTGCTGCAGAGCCCACTGAGTCTCAGTCCCCTTTACCCAGGAGCAAGACCTCCCTTACCTCCCCCTCTGAGCTCCACTGTCGCTGCACTGGGCAGAGGCTGCAGACACCTAGGGCCCCAAGATGGAAATACCCCAAGGCAAAGGGCACGCACAGGGCTGGGCCTCACCTTCTAGAGCTGCACCCCCGGGAGCCAGCCCATTCCTTTGCCCTTCCGGAAGCATCTTCCCACAGGGGCCGCCAGGCTCAGGCCAGCTAGGGCCCCCAGGCTCGAGGCCTAGCGGGGTTCCCGGAGGTGTGAGAAGGCAGGAGGAGTCAGTGTGCACGAGGCCAGCCTGGGAGTTCCTGTGGCCCCCTCGGCCAGGCTGCCATCCCCCTGGGGGATCTTGTGCCCCAGGAGCCCCGGCACCAGGAACAGAGTGTGCAGAGGCGGTTTCAAGGACTCCTCCGCTGGGGTCCCTGGTAGCGAGGGAGCAGCCCTGGCCCTCCAGGTGCCCCTCAGGGATGGTGTGATACAGGCCCTGCGGGGAGAGAAGCAAAGGGTCAGGCCAGGTGGCTAGGGTGCCTACCAGGAAGAGACAGGGTCCCAGGGCCAACAGCCAAAGGACACTTGCTAGTCTACACCACGAAAAATGTGGGAGAACCCGGCAGGTGTCCCTGCCATCTGCAGCGCTGGGCTGAGATGGCTCATGCTGGCTGTCTCCAGGGCCAGGCAGCCCTGTGCCTGTTTCCACCCTAACGCCACATGACAGCTGTGGGACCAGGTCCCTCCCCCGCCTCCTGGCCCCTACCTCAAGGTTGGCCAGCTGGGTGGGCCCGCGGCCAGGACTGGCTGGGCCACGCAGGCCCCACAGGAAGTGGCGGATATACAGCAGGTGCTGGTAGACTCCGTCATCTGGGCAGTCGGCCTCCAGGTCCACCTGGAAGCCCTCACTGGGCAGGACGATGGGCGGGGGCTTTTCGTAGGACTCCAGGACGTGCTCTGCAGGGGAAGGAGTGAGGGTGCAGTGACCGGCCCGCTCCTCCAGCCAGCCCCCCACCTGGCGTGTGGGACCTGGACCAACAGGCTGAGCTCTGGGCCTGACCTCCCCGGGCCCTGGGAGATGGGGTCCCACCAGGGCGACCAACCCCAACCCGGCTCTCATCCTTTCTCCACCCTTAATGACCTCCCACTAGCAGGGTGTCCAAGCGCCCCAGGGTGCGGACCAGGCCTTTGCCACGTGGGACTCGGTACATCCCATGGAGCCGCGGTGAGCAGCTCGCCTGACTGGGCGGGGCGAGGTCCCTGGGCGCTGAGGGCCCACAGTGAGCCCGTATCTACACGAGTGGCCACAATCATTAGGCTGCGTGCAGGCTGGGCTCTGTCCACGACAGCACCACAGCACCTCCCCGGTGGCAGAGGCCCCCGAGGTGACCTCCCCACTGATCTCCTGGCATGGAGCAGGACGTGTGCAGGCCCCAGATGCCAATGGCTGAATGGGGAAGGGCTGGGGAGAAGCATCTCCCACCCCCTTGACCATGTTTTGTTTACATGCTGCAGTATGCACGGTGCCCACAGAGGAGGTGTGTGGGTCAGATGTGTATGTGCCCGCATGCAACTGTGCAGTGCCCCCGGCCCAAGGTGCCAGGAGGGCACGGGGACCTCGGGCCTGAGCTGGGGTGGGGAGCTGGAGCAAGGATCCTGGGGCAGGGCAGGCCCCCGGTGCTGGAGGCACACCCTCCCAACTTAGAGGGGCAGGCAGTGGCAGCGCAGCCGCCCTCAGCCTGGGGACAGTGGTCTCACCTGGGCCTCAGCCCCCTGCCCCCTGCCTCTGGCAGCCTCACCTGACTGGAAGGCATCGGGGCAGTCCTGGGCTCCGGGCTCCCAAGCGCTCATGGGGCCCATGGCCGAGGCCAGCTGGTACTGGGTCAGCAGCCGGTGCAGCTGTGCTGGGCTCAGGGCGGGGAATGTGGCCCGCAGGGTGGCCCAGCTCATCTGGAAGCAAGGAGGAGCTTGGGGTCAGAGGCCTCCAGGTGCACAGGGTGCCCAGCACAGCCCCGACCCCAGGGAGGGTCACAGCACAGGGCAGGGCTCCCAGGGAACACACAGCCCCAGGTCTCACATGCCACCAGGGGGCTGTGCGGGAAGCAGCGGTCACTCAGGGGACAGCACCACAATCACCACCCCAAACACCCTCCACGCCAGCCAGGAGCTACCTCCCTTGGCTCCAAGTCCAGATCAGGGACTGCTGGCAAGCTGGGGGAAATAAAGTCAGATCCCTAACTCACACCATGTAAAAGAAATCAAGGGGTCAAGACATGTGAAAGGCAGAACAGAAATCACTCAGCTCGGAAGTGGGACTGACTTTTGACTGCAAGCTCAGGGTAAGGGAGGTCTTTTTGTTGTTGCTGTTGTTCACTGTAGTACTAGAGATTGAACCCAGGATCTTTGCACTGAGCTGTATCCCAAACCTTTTTGCTTATTTTTCACTTTGAAACAGGGTCTTACTAAGTTGGCCAGGCTAGCTGCAACTCATGATCCTCCTGCCTCAACCTCCCAGAATTCTGGGATTACAGGCCTGCACCATGTGCCTGGCTGGGAGAGCTTTCTTTTTTTTCTTTCCTTTTTTTTTTTTTTGAGACAGGGTCTCGCCATGCACTTCAGGCTGGCCTTCAGCTCACTTTGTAGCCCAGGCTGGTCTTGAACTTGCAATGATCCTCCTGCCTCAGCCTCCTGAGTGCTGGGATTACTACTGAGGCTTGGCAGTACAGGCCTGCACCATGCGCCTGGCTGAGAGCACTTTCTTTTTTTGGGGGGGGGAGCAGTTTCTTAAGACAAAAAAAGGTGTTAAGTCCTTGGGAAGTGGTGGACTCCCCTGACAAAACCAAGCCTAGCACTTCTGTGGCCCCTGGGCCTTGGGCACAGTCACTGCAAAATCCCTTCTCATCTCCAGCAGGGCTCCTCCTTTCCTCTCCGGGGCCCACTCCTCCCGCTGTTTGCAGGAGGAGCTCCAGCCTCACGACAAGGCCGTGGTAGGGCGTGCTGGAACACGGCCCGTCCTGGCCCGGTGGGTGAGCAGCTGTGGGCACTGGCGTTCTGGGGGCAGCTCCTTGGCCTGCAGACTGTGGCTCAGGTGGCTCCTCTCTGGGTCGTGTCTCATCCCCGTCCTGCTCTGGAAGTTGCTCTGTGACGCGGTCTGGGTCAAGCTCCAGCTGTGGAATGGTCTCCCAAGCTGCCTGCTCACTGCCCGGGCTCCTCCGATCGCTGTCCTAACGTTAGCTTTCTTTTCTTCTCCTCTTCCTATTTCACTCTTGCTTGCTTTTCCACTGACGTCTGGAGGCCTGGGCCACGGTCATCACACATCTGCACTGCAGGGACTGTCAGTGTCTTGGGCTGCTGACCCAGAAGTGCATATTCCTGCTGAGGCTTCTGCCCCTCACCCTCATGCCAGTTCAGGGGGCCTTGAGGGGGGGTTCTTTTTGATGCTGTGAGTTCCAAGAATACTGTCGGTGTCAGAGAGGGACCCAGCAGAGCAGACCCCCACCTGGTCTCCCTTGAGTGCCCTGTGCACTCTCTCTGGCCTCGCCTCTCCACTCTGCATTTCCTGGGCTTTATCGTCTGCCTTTGGGTTTTCCCTTCTCCCTCCATAGTTTTAATTTCCAACAATCACCATTTTTTCATATTTATAGACTCATTATTATTTATGAATACTTCTCTTTATTTTTATAAGGACAATTTTGTAATAAAGTTTCATCTCCTTGAATAATCTGTTTCAGGGGTACTCAGCAGTGACCAGAAGCCACAGAACCCTCAAGCTAAGAATGGTATTTATTTTTATTTTTTGACAGCCTTCATGCTGAGCTACATCCCCAACCCTCCTTTTTTGTCCAGACAGGGTGTCACTGAGTTGCCGAGCAGGCTGGGCTGGAACTTGAGATCCTCCTGCCTCAGCTTTTGGAGCAGCTAGGATTACCAGCGTGCCTTACCAGGTACAGAAGAGTTTTTAAAGATTCAATTTCTTTAATGCATAGGACTACTCTGATTTTTATTTCCTCTTGTGTTAGTTTTCATTAGTACTCATTTCTTTATTAGTCCATTTCATCTAAATTGTCACATTTATTAGCATAAACTTATTACGATAATTATAATATTCTCTTCATACTAATTTTTAATGTAGGCTCTGAGTGGTATCCCCTTTTGCACTAATACTTGCAGTTTGTGTCTTCTCCCATTTTTTTATAAAAGGTTTCAAAAAAACACTCTTCGTTTTATTGCTTTCCTCTACCGTAAGCCTGCTGTTTCACTCATCTTTTGCTCCGATCCATCACTTCCTCTCTTCTGCTTTCTGCGGATCTGCTTTCTTGTTTCCTGATCAGGCGCCCTCACTTTGTTTTCCACTGAGCGCTGCTTTGACTTTGGCCCCCAGGGCTCCAGGTTCTGATCTTCACGGCCCCTGACCACCCTGACAGAGATGGGGTGAACACATCAGGCCTGGCCAGTGGTGAGCAGGGCCCAGCTCCGACGGGGAGCCCGGTGATCATGCCTGGAGGTCTCCTGCATGCAGACCCTAACCTCAGCACTGCGATACTGTCCTGACACAGCCGCAAGGCTGCCTGCTGGTGGATGGCTGCAAGGATTACGTGAGACAATGGGACGTGGACGCTGTGCTCACCAACAGGACATGCAGGCAAGATGCTGCGTGTACCGGTCCTCAGGCAGCAGAGCTCACTCTCCCCGGTAGCCCGGCTATGCCAGAGTCTGCTCGGGCATGGTGCCACACTGTACACTCAGTATAGCTCCAGGAGCGGGCATCATCATGCGCTGTCCTATGGGTGCCCACTAGCAGCCAGGAGCTTGTTTGATGCCTTCCAGGAAGGAAAAGAAGCCCCAGCTGGATTTCCATTCATTATCTGCAACGGTGTTTCTCAGGGTCAGTGGCTGGTGAGTGGCGAGGAAGGGCGGTTAAGATGTGCATTAACTTCCTGTTGCTGGAACGGATGCCCGCTGGCCTGGGGTGAGCGCCTTGGGTGTGTAACCTCGCAGGCGTGGGGCTCCCTGCGTGGAAATCAAGGTGTCCGAAGCAGGGAGTCTCCTGGAGCTCTGCGGAAGGATCCACTTCCTGCCCTTCTGGTCCCTTCCTGTGGCTGAAGTCACGCTTCTGTGCCGGGTGCCAGCTGGGCCCCCAGGCTCCCAGCCCCTCCTTCCTCAGATCCAGCCACTGGGGACAGGTCCCTCTTCTCCTGCCCTCCATCTCTGGCCCACCCTGCGGACTTGCCGGATTAGCCTGAGCCCACCCGCAGGACCCAGAGCCACCCTCCACTTAAGATTCCGTGGGGTCCCCTCTGCCATGCACAGTGACAGTCACAAGGCCCAGGGGCTGGACACGGACACTTTTGGGGCCACTAGCCTGCCTGCTGCAGATGGGGACAATCTTGCAAGCTTTCAAGGGAACAACCTAGTTTTCTGGGCCTGGAAAGCAAGGTTCCCGGCCACCCTTGACCCAGTTTGCAAGTCCAGGACACCATGTGGCCTCATCCCTCCCCATGCTGCTGTGATATCCCCACCTGGACAAGCTGGGCGCTGGGGGTGGCCAGCAGGTGCAGGGTGCAGGACAGCTTCCGGAAGAAGCGCTCCCCGGCCGCCCCCAGGCCGACGCTCCTCGCCCACTCCAGGAGCTGCTGCAGGCGGCTGCAGGCCTGGACACCTCTGGGCCAGTGGAAGCAACTCAGGGAGGGGCCTGGGGAGGGGAAGGGGAGAGGGAGGTGACACCCAGCCCCCTGCACAGGAGCCCAGCACTGGGCTCCCCAGAGCCTATTCTCCCCTCCCAGGCCACTGAGGACAACACAGCTCAAGCACACCTGAGATGCTGCCTCAAATTCCCAGGCCCTTCCTGGGGTTGGGGGTGATGGAGGCAGTGCTCAGGGCAGGAGGGGTGTGACTGCCCCGGCTCCAAAGTGCAGGCCTCAGCAGACAGGCCTTGCCCCACTGCCACCTTGCCTGTGCTAGCAACTCGGGCATGCTGGGGCTCGTCCTGAGCAGACCTCTTGGTGCCCCCAGCAGTGGCCCTGGTCGGAAGTAACCGGTGCTCCGAGCCCAGCAGGTACAGAGGACACCAGCTCAGCCAGGCAGGGTCTAAGGGCAAGGCCTTGGCAGCAGCACAGATTTAGTCCCCTCTGGTCACAGGTCCTACCTGGCCTCAGCCTGCTGCCTGCCCACACCACCACAGCCAGCCACGGCCCCAAGCGAGGCAGAGCAGGCCCCAAGAGCGGAGCCGGGCACCACCAACAGGCACAGGTCCCGGCCGCACGTGGCCATGCTCACCCCTGTCCAGGAGCTGGTTGAGCAGCAGCGTGCCTGAGAAGAAGAAGAGGTAAGCGAGCATCTGGGAGGCCACCTCAGGGTGCACCCGAAGCTGTCGCAGGAGATCCAGGGCAGCCTGGTACACGGCCACGACGCGGCGCAGTTCCTCGGGCAGCGCAGGGCTCCCATGCCAGCTCTCCCGGCGCTCCGTCTGGAATGGGGGGCACTCCAGGAGGGCAGGGAGGCAGACGTACAGGCACTGTGAGGCAAAGAGATCCCAACACTTTAGGGGCTCTGGGACCAGCTGAAGGACCCACCAGCAAGCCCCGGCCCTGCCTTGGCAGGAAGGTCTGCAGGCCAAGCCCCGAGGGAGCTGCCCCCAAGGCGGGAGCCCAGGCGGGCACAGTGGGCTCAGGAGGGCTGGCCTCGGCCATACGTGGCACATGTTCCTGTCAGGGTGGTGCATGAAAGTGGCCCTGGTGGGATGGGTCCCCACAGGGGGTCTGAAAGCACCCTGTGGAAAGGTGCGCCCCGCACTCCCAAAGCACTGCATGTGTCTCAGGACACGGGCCAGCAGCAGCGCTACTAGCACTAACTGGGGTCAAGGTGGCAGCAGTACGGGGTCCCGTGTGCCCCACCCAGGGCTTCTCAAAAGAAAGGAAGAGGCCAGATGGCGCCCGGGTTTCTGCCAGGGGAGAAGAGTGACCCGGGGGAGGGTGGAGCGAGGGAGCACACCGGGTCCCTGGAAGCGCCCGGCCGCACCTTGGAGAGGTAGTACACACACTGCTGGAAGGCGTAGAGCACCACCTCCTCCAGCGCTGCCATGGCCTCCTCGCTGGCCGTCAGTGTGCAGGAGAACAGCGACTCCTTGGAGCCTGCAGGGGGATCGCCGCTGAGTGTCACCGGGCTCCGCGCTCATGGACTGCCACAAAGAGCAGGGACCTGACCCAGCACTTGCCCAGCACTCTCCCCAGCACCCCGCCCCATGCCCCCATGCGGGCCCGGGTATGTGATGAGCTGGCAGGAAGCAGGCGGCGGGCCACGGCGGCAGGATGAAGCCTCGGAATAGGCTCCCCCAGACACCACAGGGCTGATGCCGCGGGCGACCACTTGAGCTGCTTCTCCCGTGGGGACCTCTGCAAGGATCCAGAGCCCTAGGACAGGGTGCCCCCCACCTGCTGCAGGTCCAGGTGCTAAGCCACAGGCAGAGAGAGCATGTGGGATCCTGAGTGGATGCTATGTGTGCCTGTCCCTGACAGCTGCGCAGTGGGACTCCTGGTTGAGAGCTCAGACACAAAATCAGGGTGACAAAGGTGATTGTGCCAGCTCTCAGGACATATTCTGCCTAATGGCAGAATGTGTCCCACAGTCATTTCCTGCACAAGTTCGGTAGGCTGATCGGTGGCCTCGGACCCCTTCCTGGTCATCAGGTTGGTGTGACTTCTCCTGAGTCAGATCCTGGGCAGTGAGGCTCCTGGGTCCAGCTCAAACACATCCCTGGGCCCAGTGTCCCAGCTCCAGGCCTGACAGACCAGCAACAACTTCCTCCTTGAGATGCAGGTGATGGTCTCGCAACCCTCAAAGCAGGGAGAGGGTCCCTGGACCAGAGCAGGACTCAGCACAGGCCTAGACTGCCGCGCAGAGGGACCTCTCACCTTGCACAGGTGGGTGAGGCAGCTCCTGAGCCAGCTCTCCGTGGGAGCCAGAACAAAAGGGACCGCCCCACCCCCAGCCCCACCACATACACAAGAAGGGCAGCAGAACCCGCCCCCCAGGAGGCACCCCCCACACTCCCCGCACAGTTGGAAGCAGAACCAGGCATTAGGGAAGGAGAAGGAAGCAGGAATTGACTGGGGCAGGCAGCAAGGGCCACTGGACACCAGAACTCTGTGGCCAACGGGCAGGTGAGGTGCCCTTGCTCTGGAGACCTAAGCCAGCAGGGGTGATGCCCCTTTTCGGCAGTCAAACTGGCTACTCTTCAAGTGCACCTGAGGGTACAAGGGACAGGGCATGGCCCGGAAGGCCCCACGGATGAGGAAGGGTCCACGTCGGGGGCAAGCTTCCCTCCACACATCCACAGAGGCCAGAGTCCTGAGGCCCTGGGAGCCCACAGAGGGGCCCACCTCCCCCACCCTGAGCTAGAGAGCAAGCAAACCTCCCTTGCCCGCCCCCATGTCCAGAGCCCGGCCCCTCCACCCACCCAGCCTGCACAGGATGCCCGGTCCGCGGTCCCATCTGGTCTCAGCATCCAGTTCAGCTGCAGGCCCCTGAAGCAGAACAGGAGCCTGTCTTGCAGAGGGGACCACAGATGCCCTGATCTCTCTGGTCACCAGTCAAGAGCTCTCCTCTCGGGACAGCTGCCCATGAGGCACCACGGGGGCCACAGGGCCCAGAACCACTGGGTGCAGCCTGCTGGGACCCCAGGCTGGCTTTGCTTCCTGGGGTCTCTTTCTGATGCAGCCCACAGGTACTTCCAAGAAGACGCAGTATCTGGGGGACCACAGCCAGGGACACCTCCCAGCCCCCACCCCAGTGCCTCCCAGCTGGGCCACAGGCCTGAGGGGACTCCCAACGCACTCTCCACCATAGCCTGGGCCCCGCAGAAACAAGGCCACCAAGCCACACCTGCTCAGCCCCCCACAGACCCCAGCCCGGCTGAAGCAGCCCAGAGCCCCGCCAATGTGAGGGCGGCGAGCACTCTGTCAGCCACAGCCAGACGCGGCTGTGTGGGACAACGCCAGGACCACCCACTGGAGGCTCTGTCCTGGGACCCACGTCAGAGCACTGGCCCTACTGCTGGTCCCCGGCTCTGTACAGAAACTCCCAGGTCAGCTCCAACCTCCAACGGCTGTCAGGTGACCGCTGCCAGCTAAAGTCTGCCTGCCCAGGGCCTGGCCCCACTCCACCCCACAGAGCGTCTTCCCAGCTGGTGTTTGCAGGACACTTTCCACTGTGATTCCTAAATCCTATGCGCACATTTCCCACATGTTAACCCCTAAACATGACTCAGTCTACAATCTTCCAGTCCTTTCCAGAACCATGGTGCCTCTCTGAGCATGGCATCTGTCTATGAGGCACCAAGGGTCCTGCATGTCCCCAGCCTGTGGTAAGAAGAACCGAGCAGGCTGCGGTCAAGCTGCCTCCACGGCAGAGCACCAGTGTGCTGGGCACAGAGGCGTCAGTTTGGCTCAAATGCCAGGCCTGGTCTCACAGGCTGTCCCCAGATTGCTGCCCACACGGAGCCTGGCACCAAGGAAGCCCAGGCTGGAACCCAACCCTCTGTCACGACCGGCCAACTGTGCCCGAGGACAGCACCTTGCCGGGGAGCGCCAGTCAGGCTGTACCTGTGACATCCAGCTCCTCTTCCATGCTCTGCATGTAGAGTGGGCATTTCTGCTGGATAAAGTACAGGAGCTCGATGGAGTTAGACATCCAGAAAAGAATGTGCTGCAGATCTGGAACTAGGTCAGCCATGGTGAAGCTGGCCCAGGAGATGGGTTCCTGGCTACCAAGACAGAAAGACGCAGTTATGCTTGGCCCACGACCTGGGGGTTCAGTCTGCACCTCTGTCTTGGGAGAATGCTCGTACCCATGGAATAGGGACAAAAACAACCACTGTTGTCACTATCCACGTTAGGCTGGAGGTTAGGAATTATGCATGCACCCACTTGGCATCTGCCCACAAGACATCAGAGGCTCCAACAGGCCCAGTGGGAAGGACAGCCAGTCACCACGGCCACCAGGAATGGACTCTGGTAAATAAACCACTTCCACAGCTTCTCTTTTGAAATTAGATAATACAGTAGCTGCAGATTCGAATGGAGGGCATGTGTGGGCACGCATGTGCATCGTGCACATGGAAGGTGAGGGCCATGGCTTTTACACGAGAAAACAAGAGTTCAAATGTGCTAAGAGCCAGAAATAGGAGCTTCTGTGTGTTACTTAGGTGAACAGATAATTAGCAGAGGAAATGCACAGTAATAGGTTTGAGAGGTGCACAAATACTAGCAAAATCCCCCCCCCCATCAGAGCAGAATCAGAAGGTTGTGAAGCTGACGAATCAAGGGGCAGCGACCAAAGCTTGTTCTTGGAAGTTTCAGGAGGGCTCATCAGAAAGCCCAGCATGGGCACTGTTAGCCAAAGAAACTTCTGAGATCTGCAGGAGAGTTGGGCAGTGTGCAGCGTTCCCACCACAAACGCTCCTGCAGTTTGGTTCTTCATCCACAGGGGGCACTGTTACTCCACTTAATATAACCAGCAGCTCCCACTCAGTGCTACAGGTGCCAAGCACCTAGAGTACAGCCCTAAGCAGCTCAGACCCTCGTGGCCAGCCTGGGTGGGGCTCCTTCCCTCGCACGCCTGATGCCTCACCACAAAGGGCTGCCTTTGCAGGGGACAGTGACACACTGGGGCTCCTGTCTCCCTCGACTGGCAGCCCCCACACCCACCACCACTACCATCTCTCCTGCGTCTGTCAGCACCAGCGTAGGGGTGTCAGTCACCCTCTGAGTGGCCAAGAACCCCCAGTGACTGTCCTGAATGGGCCCTGGATGCCCATGGGGTGGAGGCAGTAATTCCGCAGTTTAAAATGCCACACACATCTCTGCCATCACCCTCAGCTCACTGACGCCCTGGACCGGCTTCGAGGGCCTCCTAGGGCTCTCAGCAGCGCAAGTGCCACGTCTGTCCCAGTCACATCCACTGGACACTGCTGAGCATCCCAAACAGGTGTGCACCCCAAGCGGGCAGCAGGCGTTTCCCTCAGATTCGACGCAGACTGGCCCTGGGCAAGCAGGGCATCCTGCTACCTGTTACGTGGCTGGCCCAGGACCCTTGTGGCTCTGGCCCTCTCTAGGGCATTCTAAGGGGCAGGCAAGGGGCTGTCAGCCGCCTGTACCCACAGGGGGAAGGGGGAAGGCTGTGAGTCAGATGGACGACGCGGACGCTCGGGCCAGGCTCCCGGAGCAGCGTGCCGCTAGGACTGTGTGCAGCTGGTCTGCAAGCGGTCAGAGAAGGGCTGGGGTTCGGACTTTCTCCCTCTGCCCCAGATTCTCCCGGGACCTGAGGTGTCACCTGTCTTCTCTGATGTAATGTCACTTTTGTCCAAAGACAATGCTGACCTTCTCTGTCCTGCTCCCCAGCAGGGAGAAGACAGTTTAAGACAGTCTTTTCTGCAGCCACTCTGGCCCCTTGCTCTTTCCAAAGTCCTTCCCAATAAGGTCTGGATCACACTCAAGCACAAAGCAGGTATGCAGCAGGCATGGAGCTGTGCGTTGCGGGGAAAGGATTAATCTGGCTCTCCAGAGCTGACTCTACTTTGTTTCCAACATGTGTCACCCTTCTCAATTTCACCCCTGAACTCAAAGGCACACAGAGGCTTCAGCTGGAAAATAAACCACCAGGCTCCGCCACCTGGAGCTCAGTGTTAAACCGAGCGGGGTCAGCATCTAGCACATGACAGCTGCCAGCCGGCCACACACCAAGAGCCCCTGGGTGGACGCCAGGAAACCCAGCCCACCCCACCCAAGCCCATCAGGCGCAAGGGGCAAAAGCAGGCCTGAAGGGAAAGGAGGCCACGAAGGCCTGGAGCTGGTTTGCTGAAACTGAGCGAGGGAGAGAGGGAGGGAGGGAGGGAGTGAAAGATTCCCAGGGCAGCGAGGTGTCAGCAGGGCCTCGGCTCTGGGGGGCGGGGTTTCCTACGACAGTGTCTGTGTGTCACTTTTGTCTTCACAGCAAGCACACGGTCCTGCCATAGTCCTGTCGGAGGACCACGTGGGAAGAGGACAGTGCGGAGGAGCTCACCTGCAGGGGAGGAGGGCTGGACGGTAGCGAGAGTGGATGGGCCGAGGGGCCTGGGGAGATGCCGGCATGAGGACCAGAGAGGGAATCACTGTGTGGACAAGCAGCCCAGGAGAGCCAACGCTGACCAGAGAGAAGAGGGGGCAAAGGCAGAGGGACAGAGTGGACAGGGGTCTCCTGGGGACATGGACGGAGGCAGAGAGGAGACAGATGGAGGCCAGGCAGAGCTTGGGAAGGACAGCCACCAGGCAAGGACAGGGACAGAAGACAGGCAAGAGCACCTCAGGGACACTGAACAGAGGAGGACGGTGTCCCACACCCAGTGGCATATGAGGACATGGCCAAGAGGAGCAGACACTTCCTGGGTCCTTGCTCAGACCACAGGTGGCAGGGTTAATGGGCAGGGGTGGAGGGCACCAGGCTGCAGAGTTTGGGGACAAGGCACACGGAGAACAGAGGCAGCAATGCGACACGAGGCGCAGAATGGAGGCGGGCAGTGGGGAGTGAGGCAAGGCAGCCACTCAAGACAGAGAGTGTTGCTTCCTTCTTCCTGGAGCAGAAGAGGCAGCTGTCTGTGACAGCAAAGCGAAGGTGCCACAATAAGAGGGAGACTCGGTACTGCAGGGGGGCCTGCCAGGCAGAACGGGTAGAGGCGCCGTGGCAGGGCGCGACCCACCCCACACGGAGCCTGCACCCCGTCACGTGAAGCAATCTCACCCCAGGCGGGGCCTCCATGAGCCGTCTGGTCTTCGGGACGCCTGTCTTGTGTGCAGGCCACTGCCTGGTTGTGGGTGCCCTGTGGTACCCAGCATGCCCACTGTGTAATCTTCCCAAATTCCAGAATATTCTGAAGCCCAATACACCCAGCCCAAAGGCTTGGGATGAAGGATTCCAAGCCTCTGTGTGCACACACAGGAATTATTTATTACACAAATGGAGCATGATAGTGTACACCTATAATCCCAGCTCTGTAGGAATTTAGCCAGACTCTGTTTCAAAATTAATAAAAAAAACTTTAAAATGCTGGGTTGCAGCTCAGTGCAGAGGCCATGGGTTCAATCCCCCATATTGCCAAAAACACTTCTGAATATTTGCCACTTTGCCAGAATACTGAACATGAACTGCTGGGTGCCCCTGGGGACTGGGGCAGGGAGAGCAGCCCTGCAGCCCCGCAGAGGCAGGAGGGCAACATGCGCAGCAGCACGAAGGCAGCTCACGTGACACTTCGCAACAAGGTAAGGCGCTAAGGGCAACGGAAGCACATCTTCAAGGGCCGAAAGAGTGTGTCCCAGCACCACGTCCAAGGGGCAGCCACCGGCGGGGCACCAAGAGACCCCGGTGACTCGGTCACACAGGGAGGACAATCCACACAGGGACTAAGAGATAATGATAGGGAGTACGGCACCAGGGAGCAGAAGCACTTGGGTGAGTGAGAAGAAGCACAGAGCATAAATCCAAACACAAACAGGATGGCGGGGCACCCGGGGCTGCAGAGAAGGCAGCGCTCACATGGCAGCACAGGCACTGGAGCGACAGCCAGGACAGGGTGGGCCGAGCCCGCTCAGATCTACTGTTCAAGCAAGAAGGGAGCTCAGTATTTTAGGAGGAACCCTGAATCCACAGGGGGAGTGTCTAAAACCCCATGCGATGGGGAAATATGGAAGACACAGGAGAGGCATGGTAAACAGAAGCAAAGCACAGACAGTGCGGATTCCGATACACCAGTAACTGCAATCAAAACAAATGGACCAAGCTTTTCCATGAACAAAGATAAGCAGGCTGGACAAACAACTGCTTTCAAAAAATAAAAAGGACATAAAAAGGCTGAAAGTAAAGGCTTTCCGAAAGGATTTACCAGGCAAACAGTAAATAAATGAAGGGAAGGAGTATTAACACGCGGGGGAGGGAGGCTAGGGCAGTAAGAATTATAGGAAAAAAGGACAGGGCTTTAAAAGAAACAGTTTTAAAGGATACTCTTAAAGCTGTACCAGCCTTGCTGCAAAGTAGTGACAAAAATAAAACAAAATAAGATGAACTTTTAAGAGAAGTTGACAAATCCACAATAATAAGGGACATGGTAACATTTTCTCCAAAGGGGAGCTTAAACAGAACCCCCCAAAAGTTAATGGAGTTAAACAAATAATAAACTTGATCTCATAAACATACCCTGGACTCGAGACAAAAAGAAGTACAAATAGAATGCTCACAACATTGATCACAAACTAGCCAGTAAAGGAGTCACAACAGCAAAACCCCAAAATCTTCCAAAACACATCTTCCTATCAAAAGGTAACAAGATGAAAAGTAAAAACATGGCGGCAGAAACCACATGCACTCAGAAGCTCAAAAAACTTGCAAAACAATTCATGAATCAAAGAAGAAATTACAACTGAAACTATACAAAAATAAGGGAATAAAGAGGCCCCTGGGAATAGAAATAAAAAAGTGAACAGAAAAAAATGAACCTGCTTCCTTAAAACAGCTAATAGGCCAATCCTGAGGAAGGAAACTCAGAGATGGCAGAAAAAGAGAAAAAAGGTAGAAACACAACAGGAATTAAATGAAATAAAACTACAAATATATTGAGATGAAAAGCTGTAAGAAAATATAACACTTTTATCTCAGTAACTTTTGCAGGAAAATAAAAGTTACCAAAGAAGAAACAGAAAAGTAAACCAATCATTAAAGAATTGGCTTCAGGTAGGCATGGTGGCACACATCTGTAATACTGGCACTCAGGAGGCTGAGACAGGAGTGTTGCTGTGAGTTCGAGGCCAGCCTGGGATATAAAGTGAGTTGAAGGTCAGCTTGAACTGCATAGTGAGACCCTGTCTCAAAAAGACCAAAAACAAAAAAAAAAAGAATTGGCTCCAGTCCTCACAGCCTAGTTGAACAAGCCGAGATGCAGGTTCTGGCCTCTGAGAGCTATGCAGAGGACTGCAGCACTCATTCTGTGAGCCTGTCACTGAGCCAGAACAGGATGATGCACAAACATTCACGGGGTGATCACAGTACGCAGTGCATTAAACAAAATAAATTCATCGCAGTAAAAAGACACATTGCCATGAATCCCCCTCAAAATACCCTTCAAACACACTTATCCCATTGTGCTTGCCACTTTCTGAAGTAGTTCTGGAAATCCACTTTCCTGAAAGTCTTTACAAGGTGTGATCAAATATGCGGTGCATGCTGCTGCCCAGGGCCATCCAAAGGAAAGGCGGCTCGGAAAACATGACAGTGAGTCCTCACCCACCTTGTTCACAGGATCTGGCACCATGTGACTTCTGGCTCCTCCCCAAAGCCAGACGACCTCGAAAAGGAAACGCTCTGAATTGACTCAGGACATGAAGGCAGCCACAACAGCACAACTAAAGACTTCCAGAAGTGCTGCAGAAAATGGCCAGAACAATGAGATAAGAGGGATCAAAATGAGGGGAGGGCTCTGAGGGGAACTACAGTAACGTCAAAGTGTCTTTATTGTAATACACTGAAGTGTTCAAAACATTCACCGTGCGTTTTGATCACAACTCTCAGACTCACAGACTAATTTCACCGGTAATTCAGATGGGACACTCCTAATTAAAACACCAACTGCAGACACCACTACTCACGAGGGAAATACAAGTCATTCAAAGCTATGAGGCCGTGTTGCCTGGTGCCTACGGGGAAGGCTCTTCTCAAAACCACGGGGACACAGGTGCCGGATGACGGGAGCCCTGGGCTTGGATTGGGGAATAAGCACAGCCACGGGGGAAACTTCAGAAGAGTCTCGACAACTACACCTAGAGCCAGCGGGCGCGGTGGCACAGCCTGTGACCCCAGCGCTCTGGGAGGCTGACCAGGACGATCACAAGTTCAAGCCCGGCCTGGATACCACCTTTGCGGCTTAGTGAGACCCTGTCTCAACATAAAAATGCGGAAGGGCTGCGGATGTAGCTCAGTGTGAAACCCCAGCACAGGAGGAAGAGGCCATAGAGCTGCTGTAGGTACGGCAGTCCCCCTCCTGCATAGACCCACAGGAGACGCCATCAGAATGAGGGCACGGTGACTGCACTGCCACGTTCACAGCAGCACCACTCACAACCACCCAGATGCAGAGCAAACCGGGTGCCCAGCAGTGAATGGACAGATGAAGAACACGCGGCACGCACGGACCACTTACAGCAGTCAGCTACACAGAGGAGGAAGATCTGCCCTCCCACCCTGCGGATGAGCCCAGAGGAGGTGTGCACATAAGTGAGGTGCAGAAAGACCTCGGCTGGATGCGGAAGCTAAGAGGCTGACCACCTAGAAGTGGGGGTAGCATAGTGGGAACCAGGGCTGGAGCAGGGAATAGGGCAAGAGGTCTATTGTAAGAGGCTCGGCCTGTGGGTGATAGCAATACTAACATCGTAGGCTTGGAGGCTGTGGAGCGGGCAGGTGTTAAATGTTATCTGCACAAGATGCCAATCAGAGTTGGTCATTCCACACTGTAGCCCATGCTGTACACAACATATACATGGAATTTCACCTGCTGACTAACCCTCCACCCCATCAGCAGATCACAGCGTTCCATGCAGAGCAGTCAGCAGTCACCAAGGGCTTCGCGCAGGAGCACAGCAACCCCAGGGAGAGTCGGGGGAAGAACGCAAAGACCCCAGATGCAGAGAGTGTTAAGGGAAATTCCATGGTCATTTGCATGTATGTGATAAAAAAGAAACACGCAGACACAGAAATCTGAAGGGAATATGGCAAAATGTGAATGACGATGGGCCCAGGTATGGGTTCCTGGTGACTGGTACTCTCTGCATGGTTCTGTTTTGGAAGTGATTCATTATTTTAAAAAGGAAAAGGGAAAAAACTAAATGCGGTGAGCCTGCCTCAGGGCTGGAAACCAGAACGTGTTTGGGCCCTAACAACGAACGACTGGAAACACAGCAAAAGCAGGCAGCTGCAGAAGGGAAGACCTGGCTCTTCCTGCTGGGGGAAGCTGGGTCCTGCACAGGCGCCAGGACAGAAGGTTCCAGTCTTATGCACCTGCCCCTTTGGGAGCAGGAGGAGGGCTGGGGGTGCTCCCACCACTGCTGCCTCCTTGGTCCCAGAACTAGGGCTGTCCTGGTGCAGAGTAGGGACAGCGTCCCTTTAGAGGCCCCGCATCCACACTGGGTCCTGTCCCGCCAAGTTCCCTCACACAGAAACTCTGCGGGACGCAGGCGCCACCCGGTACCTATGGTACCTATGGTCTGGCTCCTCCCTGCCCGCCACCATCCTTCATTAATGTCCTTTTGTGCCAGTGCTGCCTCTGGGGCTGGTTTCTGCAGAGTCCTGTCCCATCCTGCTGAGAGGCAGCACCTGGGACCACCCCCCGAGCCTGGGACCCTAGAGCCCCTGACACTGACAGCAGTATTCAGATATCACCCTGCCTCCTGACACTGACAGGCGCCTGAGAGAGATCTATTGCTAAGGTGTCCTGAGCTAGAGTCCACCTGGTCAACGAGGACAGCAGGCTCCAGCCCAGTGTCTGCCAGAGGCCTCCTCTGAGGGCCCTGCAAGCCTACTTTGGAAGCGGACGGTGACTCCAGCACGGGAAGCGAGCACATGTGCACCACAGACCCCAGCCCCTCCCTCCCTCCCTCCCGGCAGCCACCTTCACCAGCCTTCAGTGTGTCATCTGCAGGTGCGGCTCCTGGATGGGTGGCTTCACTGAGAACCCAGGTTCGTATGTGTGTGCAAAGAATCATGAGGCAGGCTTTTGGGGGACTTTTCAACAGCCTGTTAGTTTCCACGACACTGCACAAGCAGGTGTGTGCAGCTCACAGCCTCCCACACTATTTGTCCCCAGTGTAAACACTTGACACTGCTGTCCTTACAAGCCACCCCAGGGAGAGCAATTCCCGCAGTGTCCACACAGCGGGCACATCTGCCAGATAATCCAGACAGCCCTGCCACACGCCTCTGGCAGTGGAGGGTAGATAGGGCCCTTCCATGGGGCAGGCGCTGGTGAGGGCAACACTCTGCCCCGGAGCCTGGGGCCTGCACTTTCCTGGGGGCACAGGACAGGCCACTTCAACCCAGCCACCAGGGCCAGGGGCCCAGGAGGCTCCCCAACAACCTTGCCCACATGGTCCTAAGGATGCTCTTCTAGGGAATTTCCCACCCAGAACTTGGGGATGCAGGGAGAGGAGGGAAATGGACTCAGAGACAGCAACACAGGGGTGAGGTTGGGGCTGACCCCAAGGTGACTACAGGCTCTTAGGGTCCGGGTTCCCCGGGAAATGGGAATTCAGTAAGAAGCGGAACAGTAACACACTCATACTTACAGTTGGGCCTGCTTCTCCGCTAGTTCTTTGGTTTTCTCCTACAATTATAAAGGGAAAAAAAAATGAGAAAAAGGAGGAATATACACAGGGACACATCCAGATACACATTATTCCATCTCTGTGAGAAGCGCGTCACACTGTTCACTCAGCCCTGCTGTGCTATTTATCGTAAGCTCCGGTGGAAAGCACATTTTCCAGGGACTTCGACGTCTTCCTATCCGTTCCTGACTGTGACCTGAGCATTTCCTCCAATAGAAGCAGCCCACAGCCCTCTGGCTCACAGAACAACTAGCCATTGAAAACCAGCAGGGACGGGACAAACATTTCCCAAACACTAGAATGAACGGGATACTATCACTCTCCACTGTTACACTTAGTATTTACATATTCAAACGCCAGCCATAAGAATAACAAGCGGGTGTATACATGCTTGAATATTTATAAATCTATTTAAACTTTTCAACAGGGACTCCAGCTTAACCAACATTTTCCGCACTGTACCCCTGATAAAGAAACTGTGCTTGCTCTCGGAGCACGTCAGAATCTGCTGAATGGAACCTCAGAGGCTGCTGTTCTCCTGCCCCGTTGCTGTAAGACGCTGTGCGCATCGCCTTGCTGCTGGGCAGATATAAGGAGACGCGAGAGTGGGGATAAGAGCTGTCTATGCTCAGGAAGCAAAGCGAGTGAGTGAACTTTACAGGGGTGCCCAGTGGGCAGCACTCTGGGGCCCAGGGAGCCCTGGACTCAGATGCTTGTGGCCACCAGCTTGAGGGCTCGAATAAGCAGCTCCCGTCGGCCAGCCTCAGTTTCCAGGCCTGTGACACGGGGCAGGGGCCCAGGTGCGCAGTGGTGGCAGACAGGATCACAGTGGTGCTGGTGGGCAACGCTCAGAACCAGATGAGACTTGCTCCTCCGCCTGCCACCACATGCCTTGGCAAGCGACTTGGGCCCTCCTGGCCTCAGTATCCCAGCTGTGACGTGGGTCACGGCATCCATCCCATCAGCGTGGCTCGGAGAATTAATTAGATCTGAGAGCATCTAGCTCACTAGTAAGTGCCAGGCACAGAACACACCCAGGAAATGGTCATGACGTGAAAATTCACAACTTTTAACCGTCAAGTCATTCTTGGTCACAGCAGCCGCGAAGCAGGCAGTTCCCATGCTGCAGACATTCCAGCCTGACACAAACGAACGGACAGGGCCACACTATGGCAGACCCCATATCAAGTACCAACCCCGGGGCCCCAGGAGATGTGGTCTGAGTACCCCTAATGCCTATGGATCACCCACACAAACCTTGGGATGGGACAACCTGTCTGGCTTTTGTTTTTTAAAAGTTTCAAACATTTTAAACATAGATATAAAATATGAAATCAATCAGGTTCCTATAAAGGTCTCCCTTTTGCAACCATACCCAGGATAAATACAACCAGAATCAGCAAAGGTCTCTGAACAATCCTGAGCAACGATAAGCCACCCTTGGGGTCCCTGGGAGTTGAGTTCCCAAGAGGACAAGGACTGGCAGGGAGGCCGAGGCCAGGGCTCCCTGGGCTGCCTGCTCCAGCACTCACCCTGCCCAACCGGGTGGCACTGCCAGTGCCTCCCCCCAGGGCAAAGCCTAGTGTGTATCTGGAGGAGGGTGGAGCCTCTCGTGGGTGGAAGCCAGGGATGCTGCTCTCTGCCCCACACGGTCCCGGAGAGGTCCTCCAGGGAGGAATTCTCTGCCCACAGGTCCATGGCGCCCCAGCGATGGGCTCCAAGAGACCCCGGCCAGGTACAGAGCATGGCCCTGGACAAAGCCACCCAGCCCAGCACCGTCAACCACAGCTGACAAAGGCCTATAGTGCTGACAGCTCGGGAGATAGAAAATGCAGGGTGCCATGCCTGCCAACAAGCACCTGTGAGAGCTCCCTGAAGTGCCCAGGCTCCAGCACACCTCACTGGGACATGTGGCGGCATCAGGCGGCCTGGACTTGGAGGAGGGATACAGGCCAGAGTGCAAGAGTGAGGGGGACCCTGAAGGGCCAGACCTCCCTGGAGGCAGCCTGAAATGTCAAACTACTACTGTTGCGAGCTGGGAGGTGGACAGGTGGGGAAGGCCAGCCCTCTACCCACTCTGGAACCACTGTGTGGCATTGAAAGGGGTCGGGTCATATGCCCAGGGCAAGCAGATACAGCTGGCGGACCTGCTGCACAGGGCACCCCAGCTGTGTTACTCACCCAAACTGTGTCGCGGATCTTCCTGGCAATCTTGAGCAGCAGCCGCCCGAAGGTGCCGGGCTCGAAGTGCGTGGCTGAGTGCTGGATGCAGAGGCAGAGGAGGAAAGCGGGCGTCAGCTTGTAGTCATCACCCCCTGGCTCAATCAGCGTCATGATCCTCTGCAGCAGTGCGTCCTCCACATCAGGCTCAAACTCCAGGAGCAGCTGCCGCCGCCTGGGAAGAGCAGCCAGCGAGCAGGAGGCGGCACCGCGGGCCCGGAGCGCAGCACCACATGTCCTGCAGCTCTGTGGTGGCCGCAGGTGGGCTAGGGCCCCGGTGGGCAGCAGCTGGGTCTGTGCAGGGTCCTTGAAGAGCAGCAGGTAGTAGAGGCCCAGGGAGAGCAGGTCACCGTGCCGAAGCACCACAGCACCCCGGCCCACTGTGGAGAAGTTGACGGCCACAGGCGCCCCAGCGATGGGCTCCAGCACCAGCCTGGCCGCCTCAGGGCTGCCGTCTGGGGCCGGGCACCGGCGGATGGTACAGTGCAGGGGCAGGATGTCAGGGGCTGCCAGGCTGATGCTTGGCTTGCTGGAGGGCGTGCGCTGGCCCACTGTGTGCCGCTCCCGGTTGAGCACGTACACTAGGCTGTCCTAGAAGCAGAAGCACAACTCAGGGGGATGCCGCTCTGTGATACCACACAGGCGAGGACAGGACAGAATGGATGTCCCAGACTCTGCGGCTGGGACTGCTGTCTGAGGCCAGCAGCAGCACCAACCCGTCCCTGGTTGCCTCAGCCTGTGCCCGCACTCGGCAGGCCCGGCCTAGGTCAGCCTCTGAGGGCACCCACACAGAGTGTATGGGCATCTTCACCACGCAGCTGCCACAGGTGTCTCCTGAGGCTGGAGTCCAGCAGCTAACCCAGCGGAGTGGGAAAGGATGAAGGGACAGGGGACAAGGCTGGACAGCAAGTCACACAGCAGCAATGCCACACAGCAGGAGATGGCTAAGGCCAGCTCAAGCCCAGGCACAAGACAGAACAGCAAAAAATGGCTCTGGCTGGTGGGGGCAGTGTAGCCTTACCCAGAAAAATGTCACCACCAAGTAGTGATTTGGCGGCCACCGTCACGAGGACAAGGAGCGGGCTGGTCCATCCCCCGCCCTGGGAACCTGCACGCACCCTTCCTGGAAGGCCTGAGAAGCAGTGTGGAGGTCGGACAGCTCTCCACAAGGGCCTGGGGCCAGGTCGGTGCCCCTTCTCCTGCTGCCCCTGCTCCCCCCACCTCCACCTCTTCCTCCCAGCCACAACCCTGGGGCTGCTCACATGTTGCTGGCTGTAGCCCTGCAGGAGCAGCAGGTGCGGGGCCTGGAACAGGGAGCAGCGCATGGCGTCCCGGGCCGGCTCTTCAGGGCCCTGGGCAGCCTCGGGCAGGGCGGCGGACGGGCTCAGGCTGGTTTCGCTGACTGTGCGACGCAGTCGGGGTGGAGGGGAGCTGCCAGCAGCCCCTGGGACCAGGCCCGGGGTTCCCTTGGCACGGATCCGCTGCAGCCTCCGGGCCTGGGCGTTTATCCCTGAAACAGGATCAATGCAGGTACAGGGCCAGAGGTCTGTGGCCACTGTGACCGGGTCCTACTGAATTCGTGTCTCACTAAGCCACCCCTGACGCCTGTCATTGCTCTGACAAAGCAGGTCCGGAGGACAAGGGCTCCCCGCCGGCCATGCCCTTTGAAAGGGAAGGCAGCACCTTAGTACTGCTGAGGCAGCCCCAGAAAAGCTGCTCCCAGGGCAGTCACAGAGCAGGCAGCCCAAATGGCACATCCTGTGGCTCAGATGGAACCACACTTGCCCTATAGGAGCCCAGTGACACTCTCAGCTTGCACCATGGCCCTGGGCGCCAAACCCACCACTCTCCCCACCGCAGCATCAGCCCGTCAGGTCAGCATGCCACCCAAGAGCCTGTTCATCTATCTGCGTGCTCCTCCAGGCCCAACTATGCATCAGGCTAGATTCCCCAGGAGAGGGGTGCTCTGACTGGATGAGATAGAGCCGATCGGCCGCTGTCCTCCCCTCACTTCAAAAGGAGGACCCAGCCAACCTGCTGTGTCACCGTGCTGGTCAGCTTCTGTGACAGCACATCTGCCACTTCCCCAAGACCACCCTGGACACTACCAGGCCAGAGGGCACACACCAATGCACACAGAGAAATGTACCCACACACGTGCAC
Source organism: Chinchilla lanigera (assembly GCF_000276665.1). Classification (NCBI taxonomy): domain Eukaryota; kingdom Metazoa; phylum Chordata; class Mammalia; order Rodentia; family Chinchillidae; genus Chinchilla; species Chinchilla lanigera. The sequence goes on along the minus strand of NW_004955460.1, from coordinate 10,965,775 downwards.
ACACACACACACACACACCCTGCACTGGACATGCACCACATTCAGAGGCACAAACATAAACACACGCACACACGTCCACAGGGAGGGGAATAACACATACCCCATAAAAGAGTTAAAACCTCATGCTCACAAATGCAGGAAAAGCTCTCTAGACTGCTGCTGCTAAGAAGGCTGACAGGCAGGATGGACGGAACCCCAGAGACCATTCACTGTTCCCAGCTGACCCCGGTACTTTCTTCCCTGAACGCTCTGCCGAGTCCCCTCCACGCAGCCTTGTCTCCATCTGTGGCATCCTGTCCTCCAGCCATTCCAAACAAAAGCAGACAAAAGCCAAAAAGGAGGCCAGCGTGCAGCCGGCAGAGCTGCCTTACTAGAGCCAGAGCCTCAGCTGAGCTCTGCCCTTCCCTGAAGAAGGCCAAGCCGCCTGCGCATCTGCAGTCTGCAGGGGGCCGGGGCTGCAGGAGGAGCCGGCCAGCCACAAAGCTGGGCTGGCAATGCTCCTGCAGCAGATGCCCCGCAGGTAGGACTGCAGTCCCCGCCCGGTGTCACCCCACAGCTCAGTCTCGCTGCACTACCATGGAGCAACATGAGAAAGGAGAAAAGAACAGTCCAAACGACGCCCCAGGTAGCATCCAAGCACATAGGCCAGCAGCCTCCCCTCTCGGATTGCCAGGGCTCGCAGAGGGCCCAAGGTGCAGGCCACGCCTCCTGGGACTGCTGCCTCACGTGGGAGGCCCCCAGCCACCTTGAGCCTGCTCCTCTAGGCAGAGACCATACTCGCCCCAGATGACCCCTCCAAGGCCTGCCTGCAGGTCAGAGCCAGGGCGATGGCTGGGCGACTCCCCGGTCCCCTTCCTTACTCTAGGTGGGCTCCCGTGAGTGGAAGCTGGAGGGTGAGGCCTTTGCTTGAGACCATGGCAGCATCGTCCACTGGCAATGCCAGTATGGCCAGTACCACAGGCAGCATGGATGTCCACCTGAGCTTGCCGCCCTCTCCCTCCTCTGTTGTGGTTTGTATCTAGATGTCCCCCCAAAGCATCTTGCACTCACAGATGTGGCTTCTGGGAGGCGGCTGGATCATGGGCGTGTGATACTGGATTATGGGTGTGATACTGGATTAGTCCACCTGATTGGTTAATGGGAACACCCAACCTGGATGCAGGTGGCATCAACAAATAGGCTTATAGCCAGGATGGGATAAAAGGGAAAAGAAAGCTATTTCCTACTTCTGGTCCGCCCTGTCATAAACTGTTTCTCCTCTGCCGTGTCCCTCTGCCTTGCTTTGGAATCAGCTGACTATGGACTGAAACCTCTGCAAACTGTGAGACAAAATAAACTTCTCCTCCTTTAACTTGTGGGTTAGGTATTTTGTCCCAGCAACAAGGAGGTAACTAAGACATGATCCCTTTCCCTCTGTGCGACAGCCAAGAAGACACTATACACATGCGCACACATGTGGGTAGACCCTGCACCAGGACACCCCACAGAACTGCCACCCAAGGAGCCCTTCCCAGGAGCACTACAGCAAGGGAGGCAGACTCTGAGTGAAGAGCAGGACAGACACAAAGTCTCTACTAGCTTACAGGCTTAAAAGCACTGAGATCCAGTTCTTGGTTTGAGTGGAAGTGCATAAAACACCTTTTTTTTCTTTTATATTTTTTGTAGCCCCAGGGACTGAACCAGGATCCCATATATACTATGCAAGCACTCTACCACTGAGAAATTTCCCCAGTGTTTTTTATTTTATTTTGAGACAAGATCTCACTAAGTTGCCTGGGCTGGCCTGAGTTTGTGATCCTCCTGCCTCAGCCTCTTGAGTAGCTGAGATTACAGGTGTGCACCACCATGCCCAGTGAAATGTTCAGTGGACACATGCACATCCCATCTGAGGATACAGCTGAGGACCTTGGCTGTTTTGCCCCAAGGCTCACTTACTCCCGGATATTTGCTAATGCATGCACCTAGGAGAAGAATGGACAAGCTCCAAGATTCTGAAAGTACAGTGCAGCGAGGACAGGCCTGAGACGGCCCCACAGGCATCCTAAAGACACACTGACTTGGAGGAAATGTCTGACACGGGAGTGGAAAGGAGCAGAGATGGGAAGCTCGGCTGTGGGAGACAGTGACAGCTCTGGAGTCCTAGATGCTTCCCCCAGCCTCACCACCTGCCCAGGGTGCGGCTCCACGGGGCAGCAAACCGGACAGCCTTGGTTACCCACAGACACTCCTGGATGAGGGAAAGGATGACACCATGGGCCACACCACTCTTTCCCACATTCCCTTCCTGTCACCTTCACAGAGACTGTGTGGACTGGGAGGTGGCAATGTTAATTCTGACAACAGCTGCTAACAGTCACCAGAGCTGCCAGCGCTGCTCTGCTCTGGCTCAAACAGCCCTGGAAAGAAAAACACAGCTCCCTTCCTGTGCGTCACCAGGTTCCTCCATAAAGTCACCCTGCAGGCTTCCCCTCTGGTCATTTTCTCATCCCTCCCGGACTCTGGGAAGCACATGTGGACAACCCTCTCAGCTGGCGGCCTCAGAGACAGGGTTCTGGCTAGAGACAGGGGCACCACAACTTTTCTGCACTGGGGAGTTCTACCAAACCTGGGCAATCAGGCCACTTTTGCAGTGATTCCTCGTAACAGCTGGGACTATGCTGCTCAAATAAACTCTCAGCAGCTGCTGCAAATCCAGAGGTCAGACTTGCCTTCAAGTCTCTTTTTTGCTGGAATACTCTCTTCAGCAAAGTATCCGTGAGCAGTGGTGCACACCTGTAATCCCAGCACGCAGCGAGGCTGAGGCAAGAGGATCACAAGATTCAACCCAGATCTAAGTTGGGCAATTTAGCAACTTGGCCAGGGCTTTCTCAGAATAAAAAAGGGCTGGGGATGGGGAAGTAGTTCTGTGCGAAGGCCCTGGGCTTAACCCCTAGGTACTGCAAAACAAAACCAAAACAAAGCAAACAAGCAAACAAAAAACCAAAGTCATGGAGGTCCACCAATCAACAATCTGTGAAATCATTCAAACTGTACAAAACAGAAATAAATGCCTGAGGATAAGTCAGGCATAAGGATGAGCTTGAGGATAAGCACCTCCCATTCTCAGCATTCTGCATTTAAATCCATTTCATCCTTAACTATAAACCTGCAGAAGGTACTGCGGCTGGATGGGGAACAACCCAGCCTCTTGTGACCAAATGGACCACGGGGGTAAATTCTAAAGTTTTACAGAAGATGCACAGGCAGGGCCCTTCTCATAGGGTGCAGGGGCTGTGTGGCCACTGCCACTTACCCTGTACAGAGGCCCCACCTTGGCAGGCAAGGAGACAAGTGAAAGGGACAAAGCTGGGAGGAAGGAAATTAAACCACAACCATCATGCAAATGGCATGACTATATATGTGAAAAATGCAGAGGAATATAAGGATAAATTATTAGAATTAAGTAAATTTAGGAAGGTGGCGAGATATCGCAAATATGTGAAATTTAATAATGCTTTTAAATACCAGCAACAAAAGAGAAAAAGGATATGTGAAGAAATACCATTTATAATAGCGTAACCGTTGTAAAACTGTAAGACACTGTTGACAAATCAAAGACTGATGAACTCTGGGGCTTCTGAGTGGAGGAATGTAAAGCCATCACTTCTCCCCATCCTACAATCGGCCCATGCAACCCTAAGAAAAGTCTCCACAGAAGTCAAAGCTGGTCACTTGAGCTATCAGTAGTGGACTCACTATATGCTGTGGGGTCAGACAGTGCAATGGAACAGGTATGAGGGACCTGGAGCTGAATCTTGCATATACAGAAGGGACAGATTTTTAAGCAAATAGCATGGAGTCAACTTCACGTACATATGGAAAAACACCTACACCTCACATTGGCCACAAAACTCAATTCCAGATGGAGTATGGATTTACACGGGAAAGGTTAAAAATAAAGCTTTAGGAAGAAACCATGTTAGAAATAAATACCCTTGGTTGGAGTGGAGCAGCAGAGAAACAGCCGCTCCAAGATTTGTTTTCCAGACACTCACAAAGAGCAACATGAGAAAGAGGAGGAAAGTGGGTCCCTAGGACCCAGAAAGGGTCTGAGGCGAGTGTTGACGCACACAGGGAGAGCAAAGAGACAGACCTTAACGCAGAAGGAGGTGGTAAGTGGTGCGTTCTCCCCGAGGCCTGATTCACTGTGTGTGCAGATGGCTCAAACCTGCAGATACACAGTGACTACTGGCAACCCCAGAGGTCTCCACAGAGAAATGTACCAGTGGAACTGAGCAGTGGATGCAGCAGACTGCAGTGGCTGGTGAGTTATTTGGATTCGGATGTACCCCTGGGGAGGTCAATTAGCCATTAGCCATCTTAGAGAGGAACCAACTGAGCTAGGGATTCAGAGAAGCTGTGGGCTGGCTCTATCCAGTGACTGCCAGTGTCAGAGTGAGGTGGAACCAAGTTCAAGTCAGCAGGAGGTCAAAGCCAGCAGGAGGGCACATGGAGTGCTGCAGGCCAAACTAATCAGGTTCCAGCCTCACAGTCAGAAACCAATTTGAACCTCAGTGGAACTAAAGGTACAGACTTGCTGGGACTATCCACTACCTCACTGTAAATCTACAGCTGGCTTGCTGGGATTGATCAACATGGATCTAGGTTTTGCCTCGCCATTCTGTCTACCAGTGCCAGCAGAGACATGCCCTGAAGTGGACTGTTTTTTCTTTTTTGTTTTGTTTTGGTTTTTTATTTCTTCATTGTTCTTATTTTATATGGCTGTGAACATTGTTTCTAGTTTTGTTGATGTTGTTCTTTTTTTATTATTTCTTCCCTCTCTCTCTCCTGTCTTCTTCACAAATTTCCCAAAGTTTGCATAATCTTCCTTTGTCCTCCAGCCTTGCTTCTAACCTCTTCTTCATCTTCTATTTTTCCCCCAACCCCTTTTAAATTTTCTCTCCTGAGGATAAAATCACCATAATGAGGGCACATTTACTGTATATAATTTTCTGGTTCATTTTAGATTTTGCTATATAAGCACAAATACAGTTCATACATAAAGGTGGAAAATTAATTGTTACCACAGTTGGTCATTTTCTAGGCTTTGTTTGACACTATTGTTCTTGCTGATTGTACTACTTTAGCCAAGGTGACATAACTGTTCTAATCAGTTGTTCTTTCTGATAAGACTGAGATTGCTTAAGGGTCATAAAAAATACTATAGGTCAGTGCCAAAGAATCAGGAGGTAGGCAAAATAGGCAGCAACTTCTCATCCCCAATAAATTGAAGAGGTAGGGTCTTGCAATAGACTCAAAACCCAAAAGCCAGCTACACCTGGAAGACATATTTGAGAAATAGTCATTTCCTAAAGTTTCTTAATACTAGCAATAAAGCTACCAGCCCTAAGCAATTTACAAACATCAGCCCAGCAATTAAGCTAAAGGAAATAGAAACTGAGAGACACTTAAGCCTTAATATGCAATCCCAGACTTCCAACTCACCAAAGGCAAACCTAAAGGGCAATGAAGTAGAACAATTCAAAAGCCACCCACTTGGACCCTCTGAAGTGATAACAGCAGCAGTAACAAAGTAGATCAATGAGGTTCTACAAGAATCACATGAGAAATACTTTCTTATATACCTACAGAGATGTGGATATAATGAAAGACATGGATAGTGACTCTAGAGCACATACAGATTAAAAAAAGAGAGATTAGGAAAATGATGGAAACCATGAATGCCCCAAATAGGAAAGAAATGGAATCCATGAAACAAATTCAAACAAATATTCAGACAAGTAGATTAAAAATTCCACTGAAAGTATATGCAGCAGAATGAGCCAAAGTGAGGACAAGAGTAACAGATATAGAAGACAGGATTTCAGCTGGGCATGGCGGCACACACCTATAATCCCAGCACTTGGGAGGCTGAGGCAGGAGGATCACCATGAGTTTGATGTCAGCCTGGGCTACATAAGCGAACTCAAGGCCAGCCTCTACTATATAGAGAGACCTTGTCTCAAAAAACAAAAACAAAAAACAAAACCCACAGTATTTCAGTTAGCAATCATGAAAAGAAAGATTTCTTAAAAACAGCAAGAAACCATGAAAAATCAATCCAACAGCTACTACATGATGCAAAGAGAATAACATAGGATTGATCAGAGTCAATAAAAAAGCAGGCAATAGAGACATAAAACAAAATGAAACCTGTCCACAGAAGTAATGGCAGGAAACTTCCCAAGCAGAGGAAAAGAATTTGACATACAATTAAGGGAGGCATATAGAACTCCAATTAGCCATGATCAAAAAATATCAACACCAAGTCATATATCAGTCAAGATTCCAAGAAAACAACCTCCAGTCCAGACTGATGTACCCTATAAATACTATCTTGCAAAATTAATGGAGAAACAAGATGTTCCACCCCACAACATCAGAATACACATTCTTCTCAGCTGTATATGGGATGTTCTCCAAAACAGACAACATACTAGCTCATAGAACTAGCTTAAAGAAATGCAAAGGAATTGAAATTATCCCATACATATTATCAATCATAGTGCAATGAAATTGGAAATAACGACAAAAGAAACTACAAGAACTTCATAAAGACATGGAAATTAAATAACACCCTCCTGAACACCAATGGGTCACAGATAAAATAAAGAAGAAATTAGAAATTTCTAATGAGGTACAATTAAATGGTAATGCCAATACAACATACTGGAACTTTTGGGACACAATGAAAGCAGTCCTACAAAGGAAATTTATAGTGGTGAATACCCATATCAGGAAAACAGAGCAAGATGAAATAACCTAATGTTAAGCCTCAAGCTTCCAGAAAAGAAGAGAAGGCCAAGCCCAATGCCCATATAAGGGTGGAAATTATAAAGATGAGACATTAATGCAATAGAGAGTAAGAAAACAATTACAAAGAATCAATAAATCAAAGACTTGATTCTTTGAAAGATTAAATAAAATTGACAAACTCTTAGCCAACCTTATCAAAAAAAGGAAGGAAAACACTCAAATCCATGCAATTAGGAATGAAAAGAGTGAAATCACAATAGATCCTGCAGAAATCCAGAAGCTCATCAATACCTACTTTGAGAACTTATATTCTAATATGATGAAGAATGAAGAAGAAATAGGCAGATCCCTAGATACATATGAATTATCATAGCAGAATCAAGACGATATAAAAATCCTAAATAAACCAGTATCAGTCGTCTTGGTTACTTTCCTCTCGTTGCTGGGACAAAATACCTGACACCCAAAATTAAGGAAGGAAAAGTTTATTTTGCTTACATTTTGTGGAGGTTTCAGTCCGTACTTGGCAAGTTACAAGGCAGAGTGGCACATGGCAGAGAGCTACAGCTCATGGTGGCAGAACACAGCAAAGCAACAAGCACACATACAAGGGAGGAAATGGCCTCAAGCACCCTTTTCCTCCCCCTTACATATGCAAACTATCCACCCCAGGGCGGGTGTAGCTCTCATACCCACAATCAATCAAACTCTAAAAGCCTGCCCCATGACTGCATGAGGCTTTGGGGGTACACACAGACACAAACAATAACATCAGTCAATAAAATTGAAGATGTAGGGCCAGAAATATAGCTCAGGGGCACAAGCACCTGCCTGGCAAGCACAAGGTCCTGAGTTCAATTCCTGGTACCAAAAAAAAAAAGATGTAAAAACATATTGAAGATGTAATTAAAAACCTACCAACAAAAAACAGCTCAGGCCCTGATGGATTCACTTCTGAATTCTATAAGAAATTTAGATAAGACCTAGTGCCACTAGTTCTAAAGCTTTTTAATGAAATTTAAGGGGAATCCGTACTCCCAAATTTATTCCTGGATGCAAACATTATACTGATATTAAAACCAGAGAAGGATCCAATCAAAAAGAGAACTACAGCCTAATTTCCCTCACTACATAGAGGCAAAAACTCTTAATAAAATACAGGAAAATAGAATGCAACAAATCATAAAGAAGATGCTATCATGCTACCGTGACCAAGCAGGATTCATTGCAGGAATGCAAGGATGGTTCAACCTACAAAAATCAATAAATGCACTATTCTATATCAATAGAGCCAAGGACAAAAAACATATGATCATCTCAATAGATGCAGAAAATGCTTTTGACAAAGTCCAAACCCATTCATGATAAAACCCTACAGAAAATTGGAATAGATGGTCTTTATCCTAATCTGATAAAAGCCATCTATAATAAAACAACACCCAATATCATACTAAATGGACACAAAGTAAAAAGCCTTCACTCTAAAATCAGGAATGTTATGGTTGATACAGCGCATCAACTTGAGGAGTCTAGAAGCTTAACTATGTGACTCAGCAGTTCTACATCCTGGGGTGAAAAGACAGGCCCTTATGGCTCTAGGAAGTTGTTCACTGTGTCAATTTGAGAAGTTTAGAAGGTTAACTATGTGACTCAGCAGGGAGCCCAGGTCCTTACTTGTATTCATCCTGAGCCTGTGCAAGAGGAGAGCCTGGTGATGATGGTGTGAGTGTAGAAGACCACTCCCCTCATGGCCAGTAGGGTGCATGTAATAAAAGGGAAATGAGAAAGGACTGATTGCTGGTTCTTCAGAGGAGCTCCAGTCTTCACCTTCAGCTTGGTGGTTGTCTCCTGGCTTCTAGTACAGACTGTTTGGTTTCCGCCTGGGACTCTTCAGCCTTCTGGTGTAGACTCTTCAGCATTCATCATGGATTCTTCAGTGTTCCATCGCAGACCCATCAGCCTCCTGATAGGGACTTTCACAGACACTGCAGTGAGCTCCAGACCTGGGACTGGACTCTTCAATCTCCAGCGGGCAGACACCCTCTGCACACTTCTTCATCCAACTCTGTGGCTGACCATTGTAAGCCAAACATGTAATTTCTTGCACATCTGTATATCTTGTATCATATCTGTTTCTCTAGTAAACCCTGACTGATACAAGGAACAAGACAAGGATGCCCACAATCACCACTCCCATTCAATACAGTTCTGGAAACATTAGTCTGATCAATTAGACTAGAGAAAGAAATAAAAGGCTACAAAAGGAAGAAGTTAAAATATAATTATTTGAGGGTGACAGGATACTCGACACAGAACACCCCAAAACTCCACCAGAAGACTTCCAGATTTAATAATCAAGTTCAGTACTGCAGCAGCATACAAGGTCAACAGTCAATAATCAATAGCACTCCTGTACACAAATAACAAAATCACTGACAGAGAAATTAGAGAAATAATAATAGCATCCAAAAAATACCTAGCAATCAATCCAACAAATAAAGTAAAAGACCTCTACATCGAAAACTATAGTACTCTGAAAAAGGAGATTGAAGAGAATATCAGAAAATGGCAAGATATCCCTTGTTCTTGGGTAGGAAGACCCAATATAGTGAAAATGGCTATACTTCCAAAAGTGCTATGCAGATTTAATGCAATCCTGATCAAAATACTGATAGCATACCTCACAGAAATAGAGAAAACAATCCTAAAATTCATTTGGAACCAAAAAGACCTAGAAGCAAAAGCAATTCTGGGCAACAAAGGCAAGGCAGGGGCATCACAATCCCTGACTTGAAATTATACTACAAAGCTACAGTGATAAAAATAGCATGGTGCTGGCAAAAAAAAAAAAAAAAAAAAAACAGACCCAAGGATCAATGGGACAGATCAGAAGATGCAGAAACAACTCTAAACACACTCAGTCACCTTATCTTTGACAAAGGAGCCAAACACCTTCACCAGAAGAAATATAGCCTCTTTAATAAAAGGTGCTAGAAAAACTGGCTTTCCACATGCTGAAGATTAAAACTAGACTCTTATCTTTCACCATGCACTAAACTATAATCAAAATGGATCAAAGATCTAAATATTAAAACAAAAACACTAAATCTGCTTGAAGATAGAATAGGTAGAACTCTTGAAGACACTGACGTAGGCAAAGACTTTATGAACAAAACACCAACTTCACAGGAACTATCACAAAGAATCAACAACTGGGATCTCATCTTATTAAAAAGCTTTTGCACAGCAAGAGAAACCACCAACAGAGTAGAGACAACCTGCAGTGTGGGAAAATGTTTTGCCAACTGTTCCTCAAAGACTAACATATAAAATATATAAAGAACTCAGAGTCAAAGGCCCCAAATTTAAAGATCCAATCCAAAAATGGGTATCTAAAATGAATAGACACTTCTCAGATGAACAAATACAAACAGCAAATAAATATATGAAAAAATGTTCAACATCACTGGTCATTTGAGATACCAATTAAAACAACAGAGATTTCATCTCACTCCACAAAGAATGGGCTATTATCAAAAAATCAATCAATAACAAATGCTGGCAGGGCTGTTGGGGAAAAGGAACACTTCTCCACTTTTGGTGGGAGTGTACACTGGTACAACCACTGTAGAAATCAGTGTGGAGATTCCTCAAAAAATTAGGACTATAAGGTCCATTTGACCCAACTATTCCCCTTCTTGGTATCTTTCCAAAAGAATTGAAAGCATCATACCACAGCGATATATGCTCACCCATATTTATAGTAGCACAGTTTGTAATAGCTAAAGCTTGGAAACAACCCAAATGCCTATCAACCGATGAATGGGTAAAGAAGATTTTTTTAATACAATGGAGTACAATGCCCATATAAGGGTGGAAATTATAAAGATGAGACATTAATGCAATAGAGAGTAAGAAAACAATTACAAAGAATCAATAAATCAAAAACTTGATTCTTTGAAAGATTAAATAAAATTGACAAACTCTTAGCCAACCTTATCAAAAAAAGGAAAGAAAACACTCAAATCCATGCAATTAGGAATAAAAAGAAGCCATAAAGAAGGATAAACTTGAGACATGTTTAGCTAAATGGATGCACCTTGAGACCATACTCTTAACTGAAATAAATCGGACACACATGTGTAAATATTGCATTGTTTCTATGGTGTGAGACACTGAAAGTCTAAATAAGGACCAAAATGTATAACAGATATTGGGGAATGGGAGGAAAACGTTCAAGGGAGTGGGGAGAGGGAAAGGAAGGACGAGACAAGAAAAAAATAATGGAAACAAGGCTTCTGTAAATAAGGAGGGGAAGAGGAGTTGAAGGGAGAGGAAGGAAATCACAATAAAAGAAGGAAGACGACATTAAGTACAGGTATAAACTCTGTATGATGAATGCGGTGAATGTGATGATGTATACCTAAAATGTACCAATAAAATCTGACTTAAGAAAATAAGACCTGTACCTGTAAAAAAATAAATAAATAAAGCACATATGGAACATTTACAAAGACAAACCATCACAGGCAATAAACTAAGTCTATAAATTTTAAAAGAATTAAAAGAACATATTATCATAAAAAGAAAGGAATCAGGCTAGAAATAATAATAGGAAAAGTAGAAAATCACCAAATGTTACAGTTAAGAAACATATTTGTAAATATTCTAAGACCAAAGAAAAAATCCTATTGCTAATAAGGAAAAAATTGGTATTGAGTGATATCAAAGTTGTTATATATCAATACTTGTAAAATGCAGCTAAAACAACTTGGAGGGAGATTTGTACATTATATTAAAAGAGATAAAACCATAAATTAAAAGTATATATTAAGAGAGAAAGAATAAAGATGTCAACAGAGTACCAGAAAGTTAAACAAAAAGCAGGAAATTAAACTGAAAGTAGACGGTAAGTATGCCCAGTAGAAATTAAACAGGAAAGGAACACATAACATGTAAATAAATAAGGCCAATATTAAGTTCAATGACAAGGTTAATAAAATCAATAAATTTTGGGCAATACCGGTCAAGAAAAAAACAAAGAGAATCTATAAATAGTAGCAACAAGAAGAAGAGGAGTACCACGGCAAATGCTGCATCCAACTTAGTAGTTGCAACAAGAGTGTATTACTGGTAATTTTATGGCAATTAATAGGAAATTTTAGACAAAATGGACAAATTCCTAAGAAAAAAAAATTTGCCAAAGCTGGCTCAAAGATACAGAACCTGAACAGTCTTTTAAAACAGCCATTGAACTGCTGGCAGGAATAGAAGCACTGATCCACTCCAAATTTTACAAATATCTATGGAGAAATTGCTATCTACCTGATTGCATGAGGAGACACATATGTCCTTTAAAATGTCTCCATCTTTCCACATTTCTAAGCTGCTATTCTATAGAAGTGATTAGAAAGGAGCTGAGTGGAACATTTCTGTTCAGAGATGCGTACAGTCATTTCTATAACCATTATTTATAAATAGAGCGAAAATTCAACAGGGAATGTTATGGTTATGTGCACTCATTCAGTGGCATTAAAATGATCTTCACAACAGAAGGAAATAAATATAGGAAGCTCAAAAATAGAGAGCATATAACTTTGTACACAGGTGGATTTAAATTATGCAAGAAAATAAAAGCATATCCTGAGAAAAGACAGATGTGAAAAGTGCCAAACTATTAAAAGCAATTCTCTAGTGACTTTGCAGGTGATTTCTTCTCTCTTCTTTATAATTTCTCTTACTTGTCAAATTTTCAACAACAGGGAGCCCCTATACCTTAAAGCGCAAGAAAGTATTGTTATACAATACCAAAGTGGGTGGCTTCCACGATAAAATTTGGACCTTCTCACACCGGCTGAGTCCCAGCAGGGAACGATGTCCCTCTCTGGGAAGCAATGTAATTAGGGTAATGGATGACTAAGGAGATCAAAGGCTTAGGCTGTTTGTCACACAGTCACAGACAGACAGAGTCTTCCAGGACTGCGTCAGAGAGAGAGCAGTGTGGCATAACCATGAAGGTTTGGAGCTGAAGCCAAGTCCAGTCCAGTGACCCTGAGATGACTGTAACCCCCTTCTCACAGGGTTTCTGAGTCAACAGCTAGCATGCTCTGCTTGCCAGGCTGGACCTCACTGGGGGACAGTCGAAGTGTTTCTGACCCTACTGGCTACTTCCTCCTGGATCTGGGCAGCACCGTAGCTGATAATCTGCTACTGGTTTTCATATCTCTTGACTCAACACTGAGGAGCGTTCTCTCGCCTTGTGGAGAATGCCCTGACTCCTGCCCTGCACTACACTGAGACTCCCACCATCCTGTCACTGTGGCGTCTCACTGTCCGGTGCCCTGCAAGGGAAAATTCAACAAGGAATGTTATGGTTATGTGCACTCATTCACTGGCATTAAAATGCTGCATCCAATAGTTGCAACATGAGCAGAGTCCACATCTGCCCTTTGGACTGCGCCTCTGCCCTCTACTAACTTGGCCTTGTTTTTTATACTCTAGTCCCTTAAATATCTTCACTGCTCAGATTCATTCTGAGTCTTTGGAATTATATCTGAATCTTTACTCGTATGTGTGTATGCGTGTATGTGTGTGTGTGCCTTTGTGTTTTTACATTTCTTTTTTATTATTTATTTATTTATTTATTTAGTCTTTTTTGAGACAGGCTTTCACTATGCAGTTCAGGCTGGTCTTGAACTTACTTTGTAGCCCAGGCTGGCCTTGAACCTGCAGTGATCCTCCTGCCTCAGCCTCCCGAGTGCTGGAATTACAGGTGTGTTTACATTTCTTAATGACAAGCTAAGGACTGTAATACTCCTGTATTCATTTGCTAAGATGGTCACGATAATGTGTCACAGAAGGGCTGCCTTCAACAACAGAAACTGCCTGTCAGGCCAGAAGGCTGAAGTCCATGATCAAAATGTTACAGGTCTGGTTTCTCCTGGGGCTGCTCTCCCTGGGTGCAGATGGTACCTTCTTGTGTCCTCACAGGGTCATCCCTCTGTGTGTGTTCATGTGCTACTCACCTCCTCTTATAAGGAAGTCATTTTGGATATAGCCCACCCACATGACCCCATTTTACTTTAATGTCCTCTTTAAGGACTCTGTCTCCAAATACCGTTACATCCTGAAGCGCTGGAGTTACGGCTTCAGTGATTGAACTTGGAGGGCCATGATTCAGCCAGGCCATGCTTGATCAGAGACCACAAGGGTGAAGCAAATCCATAGCACAGCTAGCAACAGGCCACCAAAGAGGCTCTCTGTGGGTGTTCATCACCACTACCACCTCCCAAGAGCTGGGACACAAGCCCTCCTGAGGGGGACAGCCCAGCCCCAGAGCCTCTCGGCCTCTTGTTCTGTGTCAGGCCCCACTATGGCATGCCCTAAGCTGTCCACCAAGCAGCCTGCAGGTCAGCACAGTGCAGACCTGAAACCTTGACCCTCACAGAGCTTGACCTTGATTTCCGGCAGAGCTGGAGAGAGGAGACAAAGAGGAGGAGGGACAGAAGGAAAGAAGGGCTCGCTGTCAGCCACACCCCCTGGCAACCTGCACCCTGTCCCTCCCCAGATCTGACTCTGTCACTGTCCTCTTAAAAACCACCCACAAAGAACAGATGCTCACAGGTGGCCAGAGAGAAATGCGCCAGGAAAAGGAGCAGGCAACTCACAGAAGGAACCTGCAAATGGCCAATGGCCACCCGGGTTCTCAGCCTATTGGCAAGAACACTCTGCGCACTGCCGCACATACCAAGAAAGAACAAACGAACTAGACTGCAATCATTAATTACAAAGACAGAAAGTTAGGAGGGAAAAGTAATCTGAGCACACAAGATCCGTGAGTGGTGTAAAGCTATACGCACTCATAAAAGAAGGAAACCTTCCACCGGGTGCAGTGGCGCCCGTATGCAATCCTAGTACTCTGGGAGGCTGTAAGTTCAAGCCCAGCCTGGGCAACTTAGTAACTTAGCAAGACCCTGTCTCAAATTAAAAAACACAAAAGGGCTGGGGATGTAGCTCAGTGCAAAGGGCAAAGGCCTTGGGTTCAATCCCCAGTACCCTCCCCACCAAAAAAGACAAAAACTCTATTTTTTTTTTTTTTACTCCAACCCAAACCCTAAAAAGAAGGCAAAAAGACTAGCTATTTTGAGGGGGGAGTTGGTGGCAAACAGACTTAAGTCCTCACCTTCCACAGGAGGAAGTCACTAGTTACCGTCTGAAGTTTTAAAAACCAAGTAGTAGGAGGACAGATTTGTCATTTAAAAATAGGGAATCAAATGCCGAAAAGAGCAGTTCACAGCCGGACGCGGTGCCTCTGGGGAGAGCAGGGCTGGGAAGGATGGGGACTGGCAGGGGGCCACCCATCTGTTTTTGTTTTGTTTTAATCAGCAGTGAGAAAATATTGCTTCAACTGCGCACATGTAGCACTAGCAAAAATAAAAGCTTTTTTAAAGGACGTGCTTTCCAACACACTGAGGGAATGAGTGAGTGGGCACACTCGTGGAATCTGTCTCTCACCGATTCCAGACATGCTCTGTTTACACACCCAGGCCAGTCTGAGGCTGGGCGCCCTGAGAGCTCAAGTCTCCCAGGGTGGGTCAGTGCTCCAGTCACCAAGGGCACCGCAGGATGAGCGCAGGTTCCAGCTGAGGTCTTATGTAATAAGAAAGGGTCACGCCCTACTTGAAGGGGTAGGCTATTTCATGTTAGGGTTAAGTAAATATTAGTGATCTTACAAATGATGATACTTTTTCTTTGGTGAAATACAGAATACAAAGGAATGTGTGCTACAAAACTGTTCCTCATAAATAGGAAATAAAATGGTGCTCCATTCTCATCGCGGGGTTTCCCACACTATGAAGAAGAAGGAACTGGAGCTGTAACACATCATGTGAAGAAATTTCCACCAAGAGTCCAGGAAGAAAAGTAAGACACAGAAAGGTTATGATTTGGCAGAAAAGGTGGAGTGAGTGTGTGTGGGGGTGTGGTTTGATTACACAGGTCCTGCACAGGATAACATATGCACACAGGAGATAGGGAAGGTCACCGTGCTGGGCAGACTTTGACAATGGCCCGTGGTCCCTGGGAGCACTTTGGCAGAAAAGGTCTGGCAAGCAAATCAAGGTTACCCATCTACTGACCTTAGGATCTGCAGATCACCTGGTGAGCTGTACCTGATCACATGTGCCAGCACCTTGTGGGTGGGGAGCATTGGGGAAGGTAACTTGTTTCTTGGATTTCATGGGTTCAGAGATGGAGAAAATTTGTGCACCAGAAGTTGTGCTCAATGGATTATACCCAGAGGCCCCATCTGCACTTGGTTTACATTGTTTAAATGTGGTAATGTTGGACTTGAACTGGTAACAAGATAAGATGAGCCTGAGGATCTGGAGGTGGGGTGAGTGCCTTGTGCGCGTGGATGCAGACAGGACTCACTAGGGGCCAGAGGGTGGGGCGGGTAACTGAAACTCTAAAATGACCTCAGTAACCCTCACCTGCTATAATCTGCTCCCTCTTTGCGTGTGAATGGGACCTGTGTGTTTTGTTATATAGCAAAAGGGATTTTTGCAGGTACAAATTAGTCTACTAATCAATTCACTTTGGAGTCATCCAATGGGGGATTACCCAGATAAGCCACATCTAAGCACACATGATTTCTAAAAGCAGGAAGGAAGTCAGATTTTCCAAGAATAAGTGAGATTTTGATGTGCTGTGCAGACCTGAAGGTCCTGGCACCACCCAGCAGTGACTTGGACACTCTCTTGAACTTTGGAATGAGTGTGTGCAGAGCAACAGAAAGCTGGCATTGCATTTCCATATCCACTGCTGCTCCTAACAGCAGCACAGTCCCTACATCACTGGCAGGGCCTTCTGCCCGGCTAACAGGGACCGCATTCTGCAGTGTCCCTTGCAGACAAACACAGCTCCATCAGTGAAAGATGAGGGACGCTCCTGCTAGGACTGCATGAAACCTCCACAGGATGACACTGTGTGCAGGGACACCTCTGCCCTCCTCTCTTCCTCCTGCAATGGAGATGGGACAGAGGTGGCCCCCACAGTCTTGTTGCATCTTGAGCGACCCAAGGATGGAAAGTATAAACTAGAGCAGTGGAGCTTAAAGCAGAAGCCTGGGTCGCTGGTGACCCGGGACACCACCTTTCCAGCCCTGAACTTAGTACCTATTATAAGAGGGAAAATAAACCTGCACTGCATTTATTCAGGCTACTGACTGCCTGGCCAAATGCAATCCCTGCCTGGCCAAATGCAATCCCTGACTGATTTTAGGACATCATTTAGGTATCTATTTTCTAAATAATAAAATAGTTTCCACACTTGAAAGCATTTATAACCTAGACTAATAATAAAGTAAGCACCATGGCATCTACTACCCGGCCTAAGAAACAAGGAGCCCCTCCGGCCTGTCCGCTCTCTCACCTCCCACCCGACCACAGGAAACTGCTGTTCAGATTTTCTGTTTAGCAGGTGTGGCTTTTTTACTTATAGTTATGCCATACATTGGTGTAACCCTAGATTATACTACTGCACTTTACTTTTCAACTTTATATAAATTATATCAGTCCTCCCCAGCATGAGACACATCTACACAGATGCATGGAGCTATGGTTAATGTCACAGCTTTATGATGCTTCAAGCATAAATGCACCACTGCCCTCTGCCCCAGAGACGCATGGGTTCTTGGGCCTTAGGCCCTTCCACAACACCACTGTGAACTGCACTGCTGTCAGGTACCCAAGAGACCTCGTGAGTCTCTGAGAAGGGGCTTCTGGCTTTTCTGACACTGGGGCATATAGAAAAAATTACAATTACTTGGCACATTGGAGGTACCCAGAGGGTGTGGAGAATTCTGGACACTGCTTTTACCCACAGACTTTGGTCCCCAAGGGCTAAGGGGAAAGTAAGATGGAGCACCCCAGTGCCCACAGCCAGACACGGGGGCCTGGCAGCAGAAACCAATACCAGGCTAAGGGCCTGCCAGCACTACCAGTTAAGACCTACCTGTTCTTCATCCTCACCAAACCTATGTTATTGATAACCTTTTTGATTTTTGTTAATAAGTTCTTCCCTAGCTGGCATGGTGGTATATACCTTTGATCCCACTCAGGAGGCTGAGGCAGGAGGATCCCAAGTTCAAGGCTAGTCTGCGTAATTAAAGGAGATCCAATCTCAAAATTAATATTTTACTAAAAGGGCTGGGGGTGTACCTCGGCAGTACAGCATGTATTAGAGCCTAGGTTCACCCTCAGTTCTACTATAAAAAAAAGTTTCTCTCGGTCTTCCTTCATATTTTTATTTCTAACAAAAATGAACATCTATTACTGTTTACTGACCATTCTTAGTTCATCTTATGAGAAATGTGTATGTATTGTCCATTCTGCATTGGCTTGATCTTTTAAAATAGACTTTTTGCCATCCTTAATGTATCCTGGACAATAGTCATTTGAGAATTATATGCATTCTCCAACTCTCCAGTGGCATGCTTTATAATCAGTGTCCACCAGATCACCGAAAGTAAACAATGTGTGTGTTGGGTGGGGGGCCAGATGACAAATTCAATCAGGCCATCTGCTAACACACTGTCTATGTCTGCTTTCACTCTACAAGGAACAGTTAAGCGGACAGATAGACCTTATGGCCTCACAAAGCTGAAAACTGGCCCTTTATAGAAACAATTCACAGACCACCAAACTAGATTGTGTTCAAAAATGCAACCCTCACCCCACCCCACCCCCGAATGATGGCACACACCTATAATCCCAGCACTTGGGAGGTTGAGGCAGGAGGATCACCATGAGTTGGAAGTCAGCCTGGACTACACAGTGAGTTCAAGGCCACCCAAACTACATGAGACCATGTCTCAAAAAAACAAAGAACAAAACACAAAAATGGTTTCCCTTCTACTTTTTGTCTGCTCAATATCAATTAAGGAGCTGTTTTTAAATTTCCTATGATTGGCTAGGCGTGGTGATACATGCCTGTAATTCCAGCACTAGGGAGGCTGAGGCAGGAGGATCATTGAGTTCAAGACCAGCCTGGGCTACAAAATGAGCTCAAGGCCAGCCTGAACTGTGTAGCAGGACCCTGTCTTGAAAAAGATTAAAAAAAAAAATTCCTATGATAATGACATAATTGACAATATCTGTCAATCTCTGCTAAACTTCACATTGAAGCTAATTTATCAGGTGCAAAGAAGTTAAATATTATCCAATTTCCCTGGGGAATTATTTCTTCTATCATTAATACAATGGCTTCTTGTCCCCAGGATTGCTTTTACTGTGAAATGTCTGGTATTGGCACTGTGCCAGCCTCTTTTTCTCAGCTGCTTCTCCCCATTTTCATGCCCTTACATTTTTGGATGTGTTTCTTAAACAAAGCAGTGCATAGCTGGACTTACTTTTTCCTGCTGACAATGTCCTTTAGTCCAAAAACTTGGTCCACTAATTGTAGTAACAGACATATCTGGTTTTTCTACCACTAGTGTTTTTGTTTCCCCCTATTTTTTTATTGTTGTTTTCCCATCTTTCCTGCCTTTTGTATTGTTTTACCTCCATTTTTAAATCTGATTTGAAATTTTAACTCTTCCCATGTTTCCCCTAACATTACACCACACACTTTATTCTATACTTAGTAAAGCTGAAAAATTTATCAGTGTCTCTCCCCTCCTTTGGAACAACGCGATAACATCTGAATTCTTATTGTCAGATTTAAACATTACTGTCCGGCATTTTAATTTCATTTTGTTCATTTGCCATTTATTTTTACTGTGTTTGTAATGGAGAAATACATTATCTGTTATCAAAATAGTGCTTGAAAATACAAGGAGTACAGATCCTATATAACAAAGCAAACTCCAGTCATGAGACACTACATACATCACATGAAAAAATAATCCGATATTCAGGTAATAATAACTAGAATTTAAAAGTCCCAAGTTTCCAGCTTGGTAAAACAAGTACAGTTACATTAAACAGTTAAACGAATTTTTTCCAATGTATAAACAAATTGACAAACTAAATTTGTGCCTGGCAAATTCAACCAAACACAGAGCTACTGAAAATACAGATGCTGTGCACGTTTCACCAGATTTATTAGGGTGGAAGGATTAGGCGACTGCACAGGGCAAAAACGTGAGAAACAGAAATAGTGTATACTAGCATCAGAACATGTCAATTACAGCATAGCTTAAAAGGAAAAAAGACTATACTTCAACTTTGGAAAATTAATCTAGGGCAGGGGAAAGTAACTGCTGCTTAACATGAAAAACTGCACATGTGGTGGAAAGGTACACGGTTGGGAGTGTGGGGGGACAGGGCCAGACTACCTGGCGAGGCTGCGCAACTGCTGTGTCCACAGTAAGACTGTCTCATCCATCTACATCTGTTGTCCCTCACGGTTTCTAAATATGGATGCTCTGCTGCTTTATTTTGAGGGATTTTTTTTAAAAAAGAAAAGCATTCCTAATCTGTGGCAGAATAAAACAAAACCATAAAAACCCAACTACATGTCAAGAGCTTTCTAGAAATTATTTTTATATGACTCACATAAAATCTAATGAATTCTGCTAAGGCATTAAAAATTGGTTTAAGATTTGTGCAGAAAATGTTTTGCTCACATTTAAAATTGGAAATCAGCTTTCTTATGAAGCAGGTATCCTGTGGAATTTATAAAACTTTTCACATATAGTGATCAAATGGCCATCATAGAGCAGCAACATATTTTACAGGCATTATATTTAGTGAAGTTTTTCTACAACGTTAGCATGGAATCTGAATTTGATTTGTGCTATGTGGCCACAAGATTGCTGATTTCACATCATGGTTTAGAAAATACCAGTACCCTGGTTTTTTTTTAACAAAACAATACACAAGCATACCTTGCACATATAGCAAACAGAAGAGGATGGAAGCAGAAAGCTTTTCATTTTAGGATGAAATGATTAAAGACAAGAATATGGAGCTTTGTAAGCTCAAAGACAATGTTGGGTCGCTGATTATACACTGTCTAGAGTAATTCTATAGATAAAACCCATGTGTTACTTCTTGATCATGTCCTATCAAAACCAAAGACATAGAAATTAGTTTTGATATCAAATATATACCCTAAGGGTTGACATTTCATTTTAAAGCATTGCAGCTATCTCAACAGGACTGAGCTAAAGTTACTTTTGTTCTTTCTCTGAAATATATTATACCACTGCCCAACAGTCTCTAATTTTAAGATTAATAGTGAAGAAAACACTCTAGGAAAGAAAAAAAAAAACAACTAGAATTCACCAAGTTAAAATAGAAAATTAGTTCTAGTTCCTAACTTTAAAAATACATAAAGTACATCATTAGTATAAGGAATTCTGATACTAGTTTGTATTGCAAATTTTCCCAACAATTCATCAAACATAAATTCAGTCCAGATATCAGTCATGGAGTCATGGCTATAAATATAGCTAGAGTTTTCTTTCTTTTTTTTTTTTAAAGAGTAGTAGTCCTTTGAAATAGTTAATGTGACTGTTGCTGACACATCAATAATTTGAGGCACTAATAATAGTACTTGTAGCTTAATATGCTAATCTGGACTTCTGGCCAAGATCTGCCCAGTAAAGGACGTTACTAAATGAGCATAAATCTGTTTTGAGTCTTATCTAGTCTGGTACCCTCACACTCCTTCTGTAGCATCTAAAAACAGGCTGAGTTGGCAGATATTGTTTGTGAGCCTTTGGGATTGTTTCTATCTGCTCAGTCTGTTTCACTGAATTCTTAGTAGCAGGAATAGAATCTGCAGAGAGAGCAGGGATCCTGGGTCTATCTGCGCTGGATGTTTCCTGGGAAGCCAGCAGAGAAGTTGCTGTCTAAACAATTTCTAACTGAGCTGTGCTTATCTGTCTGGTTGTTCCCTTTCGGCTTTGGTTTTCTTGGCACTTTCTTCTTTGTAAGGTGAGATGTCCTCTAAACTCCTACTATGGGATTAGGTATGTTTGTCGCTGCATTTCCTGAAGGTCTAGGAGGATGGTTTACCAGATGTGCTGAAGGAACAACTCTGGTGACTGTGGGCTTTGGTGGTGGAGAGATCGTAGGTTGTGAGGGACTCTGAGGAATGCTTTCACTCAGTGCAACCCCTGAGCATTCACTAGGATTCATTTGTTGCAGAGAAACTTCAGGACCCTGCACATTGGCCACAGATGCTGCCATTACAGCCAGGGTAGGGCTGTTTCTGTCCTGAGTGCCAGGAGGTGAAGGCACTGATAAGATGTTTTCACTCTCTACAGACAAGCACAGGTTGCTGTCATCCACGACCGTCAATCTTACATCTTCTGCCGAGTGTGTTTTCTTTTTCTGAAGAACATGATCAGGAAGTAGTTGATGAAGTTCCTTTTTTCTTAAATGCATTGCAGCAATTTTCATATCCACCTCAAACATCTTACTATGTATTGCTTGCCTATAAACTGTATCTGTAAAAGACTGAATATCATAGGTGAGATCAAGATTGAGAATTTCAGAGTTTTCTGGTTTTTTTAACACTAACCCAATCACCCACATTGTGCTAAATTCTTCCTTGTCAGGGTTTTCTTTGGGTGCTGGAAATGACTGGGGATTCACATGTGCCAGTGTAATAAATTCATTTTTCTCCAAGCTCCCAACCAAGATTCGGATCTTTGATTCCACCAAGCCCACCCATTCTAGATGTTGGTTTTCTGTTGGTGCACTTGCCAGAAGCACAATATAATGCTTGTACTTTTTAAAGAAGTTTGGAGCTTCAAACAGCTTGGACCACTCTGCCTTATTCAACAAAATTTCATGTGTGATAGCAAGCCCTTGTTTAAACTCCTCAATCATGACCATCCTGGTTGAAACAGACACATTGTACGTGGAGTTCTGCTGTGGGTATGCGGGTGTAATTATAGGCATCAGATGGTAGCGATCACTGGGATTTACCCTTGGGTCCCACACGGGTAAATTAAGAGTCCGTTCTTCAGGCTCTTTCAGTAACACTGGGTTTGGCCATTCCCATTCAGAAAACACCAAGAAAAATTTACGTACAAGAGTTGATGCTACTGCATTTGGATAAAGCTGGCAAGTTCTTGCTACTAGCATAGCCCAGGATACACCTCCGAGGAAACCTAATATATTGGAATAGATATTGTGGCATTTGGCCCACAATTTGATGGCTCTCAGAGTTAGCCTGAAATTGTCGATGTTTGGTACTAAATGTAAAATTTCATCAGTTACCCGGCAACCGTTAAGGCTTCTTATACATCTAATATCTAAATTTTTAAGCAGACTGTCATCTCTTAGGTCCAAATCTTCTGGAATATTCTGCAATGCTAACCGTGCAAACAAAATATCAATCTCTATCCCAGCAAAACACAGTTTGATAACTGGTACAAATGCCTCCTCAACGGCCCTTAAATCTTTGACTTCTTCCTGTAGTTTCAATTTCTCGTAGAATGAGGTGAAAAAGTCGCTCCGATCAACATGTCTCGGGGCAACACACAGCGCATCTATATCGGCCCCTTTCGTGTGGACTCCTAGTCTGTATGAGCCGAACGTGAAAAGTTTTCCCCCAACATTATCAATGACAGCCTGGGGAAGGTTCTTGCTTTGGCTGATTTCTCGTATCCATTCCTTCACCAGATTGTTTAACTTTTCCAAAATTAATGTCCTGCGCTGCAGCTCCTCTTCCTCTTCGAACACCCCGAAAGGCTGCAGGGTCTCGATGAGCCTCTGGGTGAGCTCGCGGTCAGCGTCCCTGGGGGCGGCCAGGCTGATGGCCGCGGAGAGGCCGAGGCACTCCTGCGGCAGGACTCCCGGGGTGGCCGCCGCCAACGGCATCCTCCCTAGCGCGGGCGGACCCCGGCAGCCGCCGCCCGGCTCATGCCCGGTGGGCGGGAGGGCCG